>NC_134358.1:548370596-548595596 GCF_048569485.1 Anomaloglossus baeobatrachus | reverse complement strand
TTCTACCATCCATCCATCTGGGTGGCCCTATTCCCCTCAGGCTATCCAATGGGTGTCTGATGGGTGTGGTGTAGAGTGTTCCTCAGGATTTTTGCATACCTGTTCTTAGCAACACCAAAGGGACAGGACACGTAACCAAGGAGGAGCGGGTAACATGCAGAAGGGCAGGTTGCATAGCACCCTTGTGACGACCTGATAGGCCAGGGCGTCACACAGACAATCCATTAATTGGGATGGGGACAGTGCAGTACTTTATTTCTCCTGTGGTGGTGCTGTAGAAAAATTTTAAACTTACAGCTGATCACTAGAGGTTCCATAAATTATTGTAATTCTCACAAGTGCGAGCAGGGAGTGGATCCACGGGTGTTCTGTCCCCACTTAAAGGTGATTGAAGGCGCGTAGTTTTGGGATGGTGTGAGAATCTTACCTTCATTTTCCTATAGGTGAGGCAGACAGGACCAGAGCGCTCCAGAGTTAAACATGCACATGCTGAGATGAAACAATGGTGGTTTATTTTCTCCAAAGGTTAGGACATGCAGAGTACAGTAGTCCAAGTACCTGGCATTGTGGTTCTCTTGTGATGCTTGTTTCTGAAGCCACTAAAGTCAGAATACTTTGCTTCTAGCAGCTCCAATAAGGCGTGTGATTCTCACAATCTCTGGTTTGGACTGAAGATGCCAGGAAGGGATGAAAGAAGATCAGCAGACACTCCCATGGGCTGGACAAAAGAAACAGAGGAGCCGAAAGGTCTGACCAGTAGATGGCAGCAGAGACCAGCATGAAAAACATTAAATAACAGTTTTAACTAAAACAAATAGGAACAGCACAAGGGGCCACAGCACACAGACAACCTAGACGGGCTTGACTATGGTTTCTCACCAGGTTTTCACCAGAGCCTCTAATAGTGAGGGTGTTACACTGCAGATAGTAACCAGGTGCCACAAACTGGTGTTGCGACAGCTGGTCCCAGGGGTATGGATATGGACAGTCAGGGATCTGGTAGGTGAAACCGAAACGGCAGGCTTGGCTGAAATAGTACAATGCAGCAGTGTCCGGTACAGCAGGCTTGAATGATAGGGTATGATGAGAAATATAAAAGTTACAGGTCCCAGAAATTGGTGACAATTGGTTTTTTTTCCAAAGTTCTGAGTTTAGTGAGTGGTGACTAAATACGTTATGTGCCCAACCCATGACTTAAAGCTGTCAGCTCCCAGGAAGACATAAGTTCATTTTCTCCTGGTAAGGCAGCCAGACATGGTTATGCTGTTTAAATAGAACACTTGAGGGCAGAATATGGAACCATAATAATAATATGTATTGACTACACCCCAACAAGGGAATATTTGTAACAAGAGAAATAGGGTGTATATGTAGTAAACCACGGCCCACCGAGGAAGACTACGAAACGTGCGCGTCGGGGTACGTTACTTAGGGCATCTAACTACTATGGGTGAGTTTGTCTTCTTTATATGTGGTTATCTGTTTAAAGGCATCATTTTTGGAATGTTATATATGGATGGGCGTAGAGTTATGATGATTATGATTCATATGTGGGTATATCAATACATCATATATCAACATTAACTTAATATATTGAACCCTTTGGTATATACATATGACATACAGTATGTTGCCCTACAGTTATGCAAGAGGTCTTTTTTGACAATTTGTTATACTATATTATACTAAATGACATCCATTTACATCTTTTGAAATTTTGGAGTAATGCTCTCGCCCATTTTGTTTCTGTTTTTTGGCCTTTGGCTTTTCTTCAGGGGCTCCCTGTGCATACTTGAATATCACTAATGAGATTTTACACAATAAAAAGCCTTTCTAATTTTTTGCAAGAAGTGTGTATGTGACTTTTGTATAGTTTGGTCATTTAATGACTGGGACTACATATACCCCCTATTTCTCTTGTTACAAATGGTTATGCTATTTACCTGCACTAACCCTATATCTGCGTGTAAATAGCGTTTTCTGATGTGTCAGATTTCCTTTAAATTTAGGTTACAGGCTCTATCTCTTTTCTTTTTTTGTAGTATCCGCTGATGTTTATTAAACCAAATTCATCAAAATGGCACACGTGGTTCATGAACTTTGCACAAAGTAAAAAATGGGCTTTTGTTTTCCCTGTAGTTAACTATTTGTGCGTTGTTTTGATCAAAAAGTTGCATCTTTTTCAAAATGTAGCAAAAAGTGTTTGTTTTTTTTCTTTTGCTTGAAGTACCAAAAATCCGAGAGGGAAAATGACAGAAGTAGATTGGCACCAAATTTTGCGATTTTTTTTTTTTTTTAGTCACAGTAATGAATCAAGTGAAAACATCTGGAAATCCTAAACTCTGCTCACAGTGGGGAACATAAAAAAAAAAAAATATGTATACCAATGGGTTGTCATAATAGCAGGGGGTCAGCTGATGACCCCTGTATCTGTCACCATGATCCTCCTGTGGACACTCATAGGAGACCGTGATTTCTCCTGTACATAGCGGTGCTCATGCACCGCTATGTATGGAACAAGCAAGCTTCAAGTTTCCTAAGGAACACGTAAATACAGTAAAAAAAAAAAGTTTGAAAAAATATTAAAAAATAAAAACATATAACAGTTGAAATCACCTCCCTTTTGCCCCCATTAAAAATAATTAAAAAAAATACACATATTTGGTATCTCTGTTTTAAGAAAAAAATCAAAATGCCAGAATTACAATTTTTTTAGTCGCCGGACAATTGTAATAAAATGCAATAAAAGGTGATCAAAACATTATATCTACCCAAAAATGGTATCAGTAAAAAATCAGATCACTTAGCCCCATATCTTGAGAAATGAGAATGCTACAGGTCTGGGAAAATAGTGACAAAAGGGAAATAAAAATTGACAAATTTCTGAATTTTCGTTCACCACTTAAAAAAAAACTAAACATGTTTGGTATCTAAATAATCGCACTGACCTGGGGAATCATAATGCCAGGTCAGTTTTACCATATAATGAATATGATAAATAAAAAACCCAAAAACTATTATGGAGTTGCAAATTATTTGCAATTTCATAGCACTTGGAATTTTCTTCCCATTTTCCAGTATAATATGAGGCAGAATGAATGGTGTTGTTTAAACGTAAAACTCGTCCTGCAAAAAAACAGGCCCTCATATGGCTATTTTGATGGAAAAATAAAACAGTTATGGCTCTTGGTAGAAGAGGAGGAAAAAACGAAAAAATGGAAAAGCGCCTAGGGGTGACGGGGTTAAAAAGGCGCAAATTACAAGAATAATTTGGTTCAAATCAAAAACAGGTGAAATAAAAACAAAAACAGGAGCAAATGTAATAGGAATTTTCATTAGCTGTAATGCAGGATATTAGGGCTGGATTATTACGTGACACATGACGTATCAAACTATTTCTGGCCATTATATGACTTGTATCATGCATTTTTCACCCATTTTCAACTTAACAGGCTCTAAGTTGTCTTTAGCTGACGAAGACAAGCTGCTATGCCTTTCATACAGCATACAAAACCATAAGGGACTCCTGCTCTCCTGTCTTCATAGCACATACAGACATGAGGGACTCCTGCTCTCCTGTCTTCATAGCACATACAGACATGAGGGACTTCCAGGAGGTGCCAATGATGGCTTCAGTTTTTTCCTCCAGTGATCCCAGTCTTAGTGGTTATCCAGCTAATGGTGATCTGTGTTGCGTTTCTGAGTGGTGTGAGCGTTCCCCTGTTGTGTGTTACTTCCTCCCCTTTTTCGTTGTTCCCCAATATATATATTGTCTCTCCTGTGTGTTTTGAGTGCTATGTGTACAGGTTTACCTTTCCTTTGTTGGTGTAATTTTGTGGGGTTTTGTGTTTGTGTTTTCGAGCCTGCCCCAAGGATGTGGGAGAGGGGTAGCAAGATTAGGGTCATGCTGGGGGCTCGAACCTGGTTACCATCAAACCTACCTTCGAGATAAGGGACAGCACTGGGACTCTAGTTTGAGGGCCAGCCTGGGGTCACCTGTCCTATCATAACATACCCTATTACACCTCGTGACAGTTATAAAATGTTCAGTCAGAGACCAAAGAACAGAATGTCATTGTGTTATTACTCTGTAACATCCCTTGCCTTCTGTGCAGAATTAGACATTGAAAAAGAGCGGAGTTTGAGCATGTGCAGCTCTCCAAATTGAAGCCTTAAAAGTTATCACACAGTGGGAGCTTAATGGTCCCCCATCAGTTCCGACAACAGGGCACAGAAATGCCCTATAAGAATGCAGTGCCCCCACTTCTGGCAGCGTTATAGAGAATTAATGAAGTAGTTTTGTGCTTGCGCCACCATTATTTACCAGATCTAGTTTTGGGATCATTGTGGTTCCCAGCCTTTGGACCCCCACCAACCCTGTGGATAGGTTATAACCTGCAGTGTTTGGAATAAAACCTATAAGCCTTACAGTATGTCTAGTTAAAGAGAACCAACCGCTAGGATTTCTATATATACTAAATCCAGTGCTATACTGGCGCTATCTTGCCGATTCTAAACATACCTTTAGTTGTGAGATCGGATGTATAGTTTCTAAAATAAAGGCAAATAAAGTTTGTGAAATGCACTGTTAGTTGATTGATAGGTGCAACAGCCTATCTAATAGGTGGGTTGGGTTTTGCTAGTTATTCCCGCCCCTGTATTCCTGTCTGTCCCTTCTACCCCTGTCTCTGTTATAGGGGAAGGAAGGAGGGAGGAAGGACAGGGGGAGGAAGGACAGGCAGGCAGATAGGGCAGGAATAAGTAGCAAAACACAATCCACTGATTAGATATTCTGTTGCACCTATCAATCAACTAACAGGGCATTTCACAAACTTTACTTGCCTGTATTTGAAAAAGTATACATCCGATCTCACAACTAAAGGTATGTATAGAATCAGTATGATAGCACCAGTATAGCACAGGGTTTAGTTTCTATATGAAAATCCTGTTGGCTAGTCGTCTTTAAGCCCCGATTTCTTGACGGTCCAACATTTGGGTTGTAACAAAATTAACCAGCAAGGAGCTAAAGGGAAGAGTGATCAAAAAAGCCATCGGGACATGTGGCAGGACACTGCTGAAGGTTTTCGGGTCCAAAGAGAAAATGAGATCTACACCTACAGGCCGACATGTGCACGCAGAATGATAGAGTGTGGAGTTGGCATCCTTGCCAACAAGTGGCAGCTGGTGCGATTCCATGCCAGATGGACTGTGTTCGACAACTGTGTTAAGATATAAGGAATATGATGTATGTCTATGAAAAAGTGGAGGTATGCAGAATGTTTTGCATATAATTTTTTATTTTTTTTTATTAAATTTGTGAAAAAGAATGATAGAATCATTTGCGGAGCATTAATTATTCTGCCTACCTGAAAATATACAGTAATATATCTCGTCATATGTAAATTATGTAGGATCCAGTATGTTTGTCTCCGTACAAACTGCAAATATAAGACATCTACCCAAAGTGAATAACAGCAGCGCTGCCAAATCATCAGCCGCTATTTTATACAATGGCGGTGCGTCATTGGTTAGATTCTTGGGTATGAAGGAGTTAAGCTGCTCCTCATGGTGGAGCGCACACACCGATCCATGAAACCTCTGAAATAATTATCCAAAAAGAGAAATCTCTGTAAAACGGATACAGTTGGGGCCCAATCCATTATTGCATTTTCACTTTTTTGTCATTTTTTTGTGTTTTTTTCACCTGTTTTTCATTTTTTGCCTTCTTTTAAATTGCTCTTTTTTTAAATCTATGTCATGTGTTTTGCCTTTTTTTTTTTTTTTTTATATCTTGGTCATCGTAGTTCAGCTTTTAAGTTTCCAGATATTTACAGTTGATTCATCAATTTCAGCTTTTTTAAAAAAAAAAAATGTGTACAATTGTTCTCCAGTCACACCCTGAGGCGAGATTTTATATATATATATATATATATATATATATATATATATATATATGTATATATATATGGGAATTTTTGAAGGCATTTAAGAGGAACATGTGACTCTTTGAGCTAAAAAGCTGCCTGAAAAAAGGGTAAAAGGCAAAATAATATAGGGCATTTTGGATTTTCGAAATTCCCATCCCATATGCAATTTTCATACATATAGTCATACGACATCTAGCTTTGAGAGAAATATGAAGAGCAGCTCGTCGGCACATGGTTGTAAGTGTGCAAATTGCATATGAGCAGTCACCACTCAAACTGCATGGGGGGAAGGTGCCAAACTGAATTCTTCTTCCGGGTGCTAGAAAACCTAGATCTGCCTCTTCCCCAACAGTGCACTCTCCTACACAGTATGCTGCCAGCATAGCCTTCTACATAGTATGAACCCCCACAGCTGCCTCCAGGTACAATGCGTTTTGGGGTTTTGTTTTTTTACAAACTTCTGACTTTTTTTTCTCCACAGAAACAAAATACAACTAAGCAATTTTCCTCAGTCACCAGCCACATCTGCTTTAGGTGCCCTACCTGACTCCTTCCCTTGGATCTTCTACTCTGGATCCACCACATTATATGCTACATCTAGTCATGTTGGGGGCTACCTGGCTGATCCTGCCAGTAGCATACATAGCTCCCAAATGTCCAGGATTCAGCAAGACTGTCCCGATTTGAGGGCTCAATCCCAATGTCCCAGCAGTCATGGCTTTGTCCCGACTTCCTCTTACCTCTCTGACTCTGTACCTCCTCCTCCTCGAGGGTCGGGGCAGCATCTCTCTGCACACGCATAAATTAATGAACAATTCTTCTCTCCACTAGTCTCCCCAGTGACTTGAACTTGTGAATTCCTTATTCATAGCCAGCAGCTTTACCAATGAGCCACTGCCCAGACTAAAGGCTGCTTTACACGCAGCGACATCGCTAGCGATGTTGCTCGTGAAAGCACGCGCCCCCGTCGTTTGTGCGTCATGGGCAAATCACTGCCCGTGGTGTACAAAATCGGTAGGACGCCTCACACATACTTACCTTCCTAGCGACGTCGCTGTGGCTGGCGAACAACCTCTTTTCTAAAGGGGCGGTTCGTGCGGCGTCACATCGACATCACTCGGCAGGCGTCCAATAGAAGCAGAGGGGTGGAGAGCAGCCGCATGAAAGTCACGCCCACCTCGTTGCCGGAGGACGCAGGTACGGTGTTGTTCGTCGTTCCTGGGGTGTCACATGTAGCGATGTGTGCTGCCTCAGGAATGATGAACAACCTGCGTCCAAAATCAGCAATGACATTTGGGAAATGGACGACGTGTCAACAAGCAACGATTTGGTGAATATTTTACATCGTTAGCGGTCGCTCGTGCGTGTCAAACGCAACGACGTCGCTAACAAGGCCGGATGTGCGTCACAAATTCCGTGACCGCAACGACATCTCGTTAGCGATGTCGTTGCATGTAAAGCCCCCTTTAGAGAGATAGAAGGATTTGGTATGCTTGACCTGTATTGTAGTCAAAAGCAGATTATACAGGTACATAGAGATACATCTGTACACAGCAGTGTATTTCTACATCCCTGTCTTTCAGAATGAAAGAAAAATTCAGATTTTTTGGGTACTAAAAAACTTTTATAAAATAATGAAAAAAAATTATAAAATTATTTTTTTCTAGGCCAAATTCACACATAGTGTAAGTCATGTGTTTTTACATTGCTTTTTTCTTTCGGTGTCCACACAATGCAATAACAATCTTCTCTGATTATTGTGTGTTTGCTGCTTTTTTTTTTAGGCTTTTCCCCCCTTATTTGAGGAACATTTGGTGCAGATGTGAATCCGGGTTTTTAATGCTTTTGTTAACCCTTTAAGGACTGAGCCACTTTGCATGTTAATGACTGAGCCTCATTTTTTAAGTATGCCCAGTGTCACTTTATGTGGTAATAATTCTGGAACGCTTCAACATATCCTGGTGATTTTGAGGCTGTTTTTAATGACATGCTGTACTTTATGTTAGTGGTAAATGTTGGTCAATATTATTGTAATGAAAAGAAATTACTATAAATAAATAAGACAGTGCAAAGTTTACTAAAATAAAAACAAAAAGGCATTCAAAATCTTTGTTTTATAAATGCCTGGCAAAATTAGCTACTGAAACAAAAATTGCCAAAGACATAAAAATAAACCTCCAAAATTTGTATAAATAAATCAATGCCAAAAGGAAAAAAAGGATGGTAAAAGAGTATAGCAGGATAATTATAGAGGACAAATAAAAGGCTGAGATATTAAACAGGCACTTTTCATCTGTGTTCATCAAGGAACTGACTGTTCCAGAGATCATTCAACAAGTCAAAAATCAAAGCCCCCCCCCTCAATATAACTAATTTAACACAAAAAGAAGTACGCCTGCGTCTGATTAAACATTGACAAATTCCCCGGGTCAGATGGCATTCATGCACGGATATTGAGGGAATTGAGCTCAGTAATTGACAGACCGCTGTATCTCATCTTCTTAGACTCTCTTGTAACAGAGTTGGTGAATCAGGATTGGAGAATGGCTGACGTGGTACAGATATTTAAGCAAGGTTAGAAGGTGGATCCAGGCAACTACCGTCCGATAAATCTGACATCAGTGGTCTGCAAGGTTTTTGAGGGCATTTTAATAGATGATGTGCAACAATATATTAAAGAGAATAATATAATAACTGACAAACAGCATGGATTCATGAAAGATAAGTCGTGTCGAACTAACACGTTGAGTTTATATGAGGGGGTAATTGCAAACCTGGATATTAGTAATGCAATGCAGCTGATGTGATTTATTTGGACTTTGCAAAGGCATTTGATACTGTACCACATAATAGCCTTATACTAAAGCTCCAGAAGCAGGGACTAGGGGAAACTATATGCAACTGGGTAAGGAATTGGCTAAAAGATAGGAAACAAAGAGTAGTCATAAATGGAACATTCTCTAAATGGGATATAGACAGCAGTGGGTGCTGCAGTGATCTATACTCGGAGCAGTGGGGACCGCAGAAATCTGTACTGGGAGCAGTGGGTAACGCAGGGATCTGTACTGGGAGCAGTGGGTACCGCAGGGATCTGTACTGGGATCAGTGGGTACCGCAGGGATCTGTACTGGGAGCAGTGGGTAACGCAGGGATCTGTACTGGGAGCAGTGGGTACCGCAGGGATCTGTACTGGGAGCAGTGGGTACCGCAGGGATCTGTACTGGGAGCAGTGGGGACCCCAAGGATCTGTACTGGGAGCAGTGGGCACCGCAGAAATCTGTACTGGGAGCAGTGGGAACCCCAGGGATCTGTACTGGGAGCAGTGGGAACCCCAGGGATCTGTACTGGGAGCAGTGGGAACCTCAAGAATCTGTACTGGGAGCAGTGGGAACCCCAGGGATCTGTACTGGGAGCAGTGGGAACCCCAAGGATCTGTACTGGGAGCAGTGGGAACCCCAGGGATCTGTACTGGGAGCAGTGGGGACCCCAGGGATCTGTACTGGGAGCAGTAGGAACCCCAAGGATCTGTACTGGGAGCAGTGGGAACCCCAAGAATCTGTACTGGGAGCAGTGGGAACCCCAAGGATCTGTACTGGGAGCAGTGGGGACCACAGGAATCTGTACTGGAAGCAATGGGGATCTGTACTGGGACCGATATTTTTTAATCTCTTTATTAATGACCTTGTGGATGGGATTGATAGTAAAGAGTCAGTTTTTGCTGACGACACCAAACTATGTAGAATATTAAAAATGGACCTTGATAGTACAATATTACAAAAAGATCTGGATAAGATGTCAGAATGGGCAGATACTTGGCAAATGAGATTTAATGTTGATAAATGTAGAGTAATGCACCTAGGACGGAGTAATCCTATAGCTGCGTATACATTAAATGGAAGTAACCTCGGGACTACAGAACAGGAGAAGGATATAAAAAAAATAATAATCATTACTTCTCTTTAACACAGCAATTCCTAATTGAACTTTCATTACTCGTCCACTAGGGGCCGCTCTCCACCGTCTCTTCATTGCTCTGCTCGGGGTTTCCTGTCCCTCTGCTCATGTGATGGATCACGTGCTCATGATGTCACCACAGGTCCTTTCAGCTTTCCCAATCTGTCAATTCCTCCGTTATTCTTGTATGGAGCCAGCGACATAAGAGCAGGTGACGCCCCCTGCTGCTCGGTGACGGTATCTTATCACTGCTTAACCCCCTAATTACCATGACACTCCGCCTTTTACACCCAGAATGTGTTTTTGTTTATGTTTACATTTTCCATGACCCGTAGTGTTCTCATTTTTTGGGATCTGGGGCTCAGTGACGACATATTTTTTGCATCTTGAGTTAATGTTTTTAATGTTACCATTTTGGGGCAGATGTGATGATTTGATCGCCTGTTATTGCATTTAATACAATGTTGGGCGACCAAAGAAACATCATTCTGGCGTTTTGATTTTTTTCTCGCCATGCCGTGTACCGATCAGATGAATTTATATTATATTTTGATAGATCGGGTGTTTCTGAACGCGGCGATACCAAATATGTGTTGTTTTGTTTGTTTTATTTTCATTTTTATTGCTATTTTTTCTATTTTTTTATGTTTTTAAAAACTTATTTTTTTTACACTTTTTATTGCTTTTACTAGGGGACTTTAAGCTGCGATCCTCCGATCTGCATCACTCTGTACAGCAGAAATTCTGATCTATGAATGCCGGCGTTCACAGGAACTACATCATGACAGTGACAAGGGTCATCAGATGACCCCCGGGTGTCATGCCAACCCATCAGAGCCACGAGATCAGGTCACGTGGCCACCAATGGGGGCTGGAAATTAGATACTCCATGCCTATGCGTGTTAAATCCCACTGTCACAGATTCAAAGGAGAAATTAACTGGTTAACAGATCCATGCCTGTTAGCTGCACATGTTAGCTGATAAGGCTGCTTTCACACATCCGTTTTTTGCTGAGCGGCACATTACGGCGCTTTGCAGAAAAAACGCAACCGTTTTTTTTTTTTGCCGCCGGTTGCGTTTTTTTCGCATAGACTTGCATTAGCGCCATATTGTGCCGCATGGCTTTGCGTTGCGTCCGCTTTTTGCCGGATGCGGCATATTTAGCCCATGCGGCGGCCGGATGGAATGTTGCCTGGCACGTTTTTTTGTGCGGCGAAAAAACCGCATTGCGCCGGATTCGGCGCGATGCGTTGCAATTTGTTATGCAAGCCTATGGTCGCCGGATGCGGTTTTTTTTAACTGTGCATGCTCAGTATCAAGCCGCATCCGTCAGAAACCGGACGGGCCGCATGGAAAAACTTATGCAACGGATCCGTTTTTTTTCGCCGCATCTGTTGCATAGGTTTTTGAGCCGGATTGAGCCGCACTGCAAAAAAACGGATGTGTGAAAGCAGCCTAATTCAGGTTCCCACATTAATGGGACAGATTCGACCTTGGACATACCAGTACACCCCAGGTCGTGAAGAGGTTAAATTTTGTTTTTTTTCCCACTTTTTTTTCTTAGTTTGGCGCTAACAGTTGTTTATTTTTTTTCAAATTTGTCGTAACACGGACGAAATCGAAAAACAGTCCGAAGTGTTATGACTTTTAGTGATCACCTCGCACTGATCAGAGATCTAATAGATACATCTATCTATACATATAAAGCAGAAAATGTCGTCCAATAAAATTTGAACAAAAACAATTTTTATTTACAGAATTTACCTCCACGAACATCGACTCCCAGCATTCAGGATGGAGGATCTCAGCGGTCACCTGTCTCAGGAGATCCTACAACTCACTCTAGAGATCATCTACCTGTTGACCGGAGAGGTGAGGGATTCAGAGAATGTGACCATGAAGCCACTATATCTCCTACATCAGTATTTTATAACGTGTGTGTGTCTTTTTATATCCGATATAAAGGACTGCATCGTAGTAAAGAAAACATCAGAAGAGCCCGTCACGACCCCTCGGCCGCCCCCCGTGATACAAAGGGAAGATTACGATAAAAAGATTCTGCAAGTCACCGAGCGGATCAGTCAGCTGATTACTGGAGAGGTAAAAAAAAAGAAAAAACTTCTTAAAACTCAAGAGTAATTTTTTCTTGAATATCTAAGAATTGACCACCTTGTAAACAATGTTGTATCGGTTCAGTATCGTATTTACGCTTTTTTGTCTAGGTTTTAGTGTTTTTAGCTTATTATTTTGAGACATTTTTTAAGCCTATTGTAGATGTTTACCTGTTTTTTTGCACAGATGTACCGCAATTTACCCCCCACACACAAACTCACACCTTTTTGGTACGAAATTTTGGTGCAAGTTGTACAACATTTTAGCAAACAGTGGTTTTTGGCACTAAAAATGTGCAAACAATGTAATATATAAAGCTGAGTGTATGTATGTGTGTGTGTGTGTATACACGTGTGTGTGTACGTGTGTGTGTACGTGTGTGTGTGTGTGTATACTTGTGTATGCATATACAGTACAGACCAAACGTTTGGACACACCTTCTCATCTCTAGAACAGCTGTTAAGAGGAGACTTTGTGCAGCAGCCTTCATGGTAAAATAGCTGCTAGGAAACCACTGCTAAGGACAGGCAACAAGCAGAAGAGACTTGTTTGGGTAAAGAACACAAGGAATGGACATTAGACCAATGGAAATCTGTGCTTTGGTCTGATGAGTCCAAATTTGAGATCTTTAGATCCAACCACCGTGTCTTTGTAGAAAAGGTGAACGGATGGACTCTACATGGCTGGTTCCCACCATGAAGCATGGAGGAGGAGGTGTGATGGTGTGGGGGGGCTTTGCTGGTGACACTGTTGGGGATTTATTCAAAATTGAAGGCATACAGAACCAGCATGGCTACCACAGCATCTTGCAGCGGCATGCTATTCCATCCAGTTTGCGTTTAGTTGGACCATCATTTATTTTTCAACAGGACAATGACCCCAAACACACCTCCAGGCTGTGTAAGGGCTATTTGACTAAGAAGGAGAGTGATGGGGTGCTACGCCAGATGACCTGGCCTCCACAGTCACCAGACCTGAACCCAATCGAGATGGTTTGGGGTGAGCTGGACCGCAGAGTGAAGGCAAAAGAGCCAACAAGTTCTAAGCATCTCTGGGAACTCCTTCAAGACTGTTGGAAAACCATTTCCGGTGACTACCTCTTGAAGCTCAAGAGAATGCCAAGAGTGTGCAAAGCAGTAATCAAAGCAAAAGGTGGTTACTTTCAAGAGCCTAGAATATAAGCCATATTTTCAGTTGTTTCACACTTTTTTAAGTATTTCATTCCACATGTTTTCATTCATAGTTTTGATGCCTTCAATGTGAATCTACAATTTTTAGAGTCATGGAAATAAAGAAAACTCTTTGAATGAGAAGGTGTGTCCAAACCTTTGGTCTGTACTTTATGTATATGTCCGCTAAAGGAATCCGCACCGTCGCATTTACAATTATGAATTTTTTCACTGACGCCCGCGCTTTACAGTTATTTGATAAAAAACCTGCTTACATTCTAGGCAATGGAACTGAAGCTACAGGTCATTAATAGGAGCTGTGATTGGTTGCTATAGGCAACGGAGGACATTTTTAGTATAAGAAGCTTATGTGTGAGGTAATATGATTTCAGTGGAGAGACGGATAGAGAGAGACATAAAGAGAGATAGAGACTGACAGAGAGATAGAGACAGAGAGTGAGAGAAAGAGATAGAGAAAAGCAGACAGAGACGGATAGAGAAACAGAGAGAGAGACAGAGAGATAGAGAGAAAGAGAGAGGAACCCCGGCAGCCAGTCCAGCCAAAGTCAGCAACACACCCTGACAAAAGCCCAAATAAAAGAGATCTCAGAGAGCTGCAAGATGCAATACATAGAGGACTGGAAGAGTGAATTAGAGAACTCCCAGAAACTCACCATCTACCGGTCACTGCGGAGGAACTACACTCTGGCCCCATATCTGGAAAGGTTACGCCACCCCAAAGACAGGCAGACCCTGAGCCTGTACAGACTGAGTGCCCACAGCGTAGAGGTGGAAACAGGGCGGCACCGACAGACATACAAGCCGCGGGAGAACAGACTGTGCCAGCACTGCCAGCAGGGGGCTCTGGAGGACGAGGCGCATTTCCTGCTGCACTGTGACAAATACTCAGCAGTTAGAGCCTCCCACTTCCAGAAACTTACCACTCATACCCGAACTTTCCATCCATGGACAAGGAGAGGAAACTCCGCATCCTACTGGGGGAAGAGGAATCAATGGTGGAGATCGCCGCCCAATATGTCACCACATGTCACAAGCTGAGGGCAACATAAGGCCCCTAAATGGACTTTCAGAGCCCAAATTGTGCCCCCAACTCCCCATAACCTTGATCTCCTCCCACCACACTTACTGTATTTCTCTTGCTTTGGCAACACTAATTGTATTTTGGTCCTTCCAATAAAGCATATTTGAATTTGAATTTAAGAGGGGAGAGAAGAGAGAGAGAGAGAGAGGAGGGAGAGCGAGGGAGAGGAGAGAGAGAGAAGAGAGAGAGAGAGGAGAGAGGGGAGAGGGAGAGAGAGAGAGAGAGGAGGGAGAGCGAGAAAGAGAGAGAGGGAGGAGAGAGAGAGAGGAGAGAGAGAGAGGGGAGAGAGAGAGAGGAGAGAGAGAGGAGAGAGAGGGAGAGAGAGAGGAGAGAGAAGAGAGAGAGAGGAGAAAGAGGGGAGAGAGAGAGGGGAGAAGAGAGAGAGAGACGAGAGGAGGGAGAGCGAGAAAGAGAGAGAGAAAGAGAGAGAGGAGAGGGGGGAGACAGAGAGGGGAGAGAGGGAGAGAGAGAGAGAGGAGAGAGAGAGATGAGAGGAGAGAGAGAGAAGAGAGACAGAAGAGAGAGAGAGGAGAGAGATAGAGGAGGGAGAGCGAGAAAGAGAGGAGAGGGAGAGGAGAGAGAGAGAGGGGGGAGGGGGAGTGAGAAAGAGAGAAAGAGAGAGGAGAGAGAGAGAGGGGGGAGGGGAGCGAGAAAGAGAGAAAGAGAGAGGAGAGAGAGAAAGAGAGGAGAGGGGGGAGAGAGAGAGGAGAGAGAGAGATGAGAGAGAGACAGAAGAGAGAGAGAAGAGAGAGAGGAGGGAGGAGAGAGAGAGAAGAGAGGAGAGAGAGGGGGGAGAGAGGAGAGAGAGAGAGGAGAGAGAGAGGGGGGAGAGAGGAGAGAGAGAGAAGAGAGGAGGGAGAGAAAGAAATACAGAGAGGGAGACAGAGAGAAAAACAGACAGAGAGAGAAAGAAATAGATAGAGAAAGGCAGACAGAGAGATGGAAAGAGAAACAGACAGAGAAAGATGGATAGAGTGATGAATAGAGACAGACAGAGAGAGGCAGACAGAGAGATAGAGACAGACAGAGAGAGGCAGACAGAGAGACAGTTACTATCCCGGGCAATGTCGGGTACTACAGATAGTAAATAATAAAAGAGAAAAAGAGCATTTTTATTTTGTGCAATATTCACAAACTGCATTCATCATTTCAAAGAATGTGAAACAAAAAGTCAATGAATAACACAACACAAAAATAGAAGTTATTTAAATAACAAATCTTAAATGATGAATCGGGCCCTAAGTGTTTTCCACATTTCTTTTAATTCACTGATTTACTATTTTATCGTTCTGTCTCTGCAGGTTCCTCTACGATGTGACGATATAACAGTTTTTTTCTCCATGGAGGAGTGGGACTACGTAGAAGAACACAAGAGTCTATACCAGGACATGCTGATGGACGATTACCAACCCTTCTCATTGGGTAATGTTGTGTTCCAATTACCCTCCAAACTTCCTATTGATACGGATTTTTTAACTTGTTCTCCATATTTTTTTATAAGGTTTTGACATCTGCCACTAGTTGCTCCTATTTATTGTGGTTCATTAACAAATTACTGATGTGAACCCGACAGTTTTTACGTTGATGTTGTATAACGGCGTCCAATGATTTGCACTTTTTTTTTTTTTTACTCAATTTAATTTTTAATTTTCAGGACAACACTACAGCATGGAAACCAAGGAAGATGATGTGATCATGAATGCTGATCATTCATGGAAAGACGAAGACATTCTACAAGAACTCCAGGGAGACAACTTCAAAATTCCTTCTCCTGCCACCACTGATTTTTCTGCAGATTTGTCCTCGATTCCTTTTGAATGCATGGGACCTTCACTGAATGCGTCCAATATTTTTCTTATAAGCGATGGAACATTTACCCATCCTGAACCTAGTGATTATGTTATCCAGGACTTAATAGATTTGCCTTTAGATTCTCTTCCAGACCGAAGTTCGCCATCAGATTTGGCAAACAGTGTTGCTACTGCGAATCCTAAATCCGATAATTACATCATCCAAAATCCAAATTTTATTACAAAAAACATAATTTATAATTCTACGAAAACCTGTCCATGTCCTGAATGTGATAGAAGCTTTACATGTAAGAAAAGCCTTGCTACACATATGAAAACCCACACAGGGGAGAAACCGCTAGTATGCTATGAATGTGGAAAACACTTCATCCATTACCGTAGTCTTTTCGATCACCGAAGAATTCACACCGGCGAGAGGCCGTTTTCTTGTTCCGAGTGTGGAATGTGTTTCAGACATTACCGCAGCCTTCTCGATCACCAAAGAATTCACACCGGGGAGAAGCCTTTTTCTTGTTCCGAGTGCGAAAAGTGTTTCAGACATTACCGAAGTCTTGTAGATCACAAGAGAATTCACACTGGCGAGAAGCCATTTTCATGTTCCGAATGTGGAAAATATTTCAGACATAAAGTCGGTCTTCTAAGACACCAGAGAACTCACACAGGGGAGAAGCTGTACGGTTGTTCCGAATGTGGAAAACGCTTTGCGCAGAAAATCAGTCTTGATCGTCACTTACGGACTCATGCTGGATTTAAGCCATTTTTGGGTAATATATGCGGCCTAAATTTCACACAGAAAGAATCATGGTGAACATTAGAAAGTCCAGACTTTTGTCCTTTTCATGTTACTTTTGTCAAAAGCATTTTGGTCAAATGTTACAAAGAATGTGACCAGCAAAACTTTCCACTCAGAAGAAAAAGAAAACTATACTAATAAAAATATTACTGTGCTAATAAATTATTATAATAATTCGTTTTACAATTAAAATTGAATAAATCGCTGAGAGATACTGGGTACTTAAGGCACTCTCCCACTAGGGTAGGGGCCTGAGCAACGCTATTAGTAAATAGTTTGTTCCCTAGCCGTGTAGTTGTCAGGTACCCCTGTTCCTGTCCGTCCTGCCCAGTTAGTACCTTGTTCCTGTACATCCTGCCCTGTTGGTACTTTGAGCCTGTCCGTCCTGGCTGTGTTACCTGCCTCAGCCGTCCCGATGAATCATACCTATACTAGTGACTGTGCCGGTCTGCCCTGGTCGCGCTACCTGCCCCAGCCGTCCTGGTTGTTCCTGTATATACTAGTGACTGTACCTGTCCATGCTACCTGCCTCAGCCGTCCCGGTGATTCCTGTCTACATTAAAGAGTCTGCCTTTTTGCATCTGTGTCCATCCTTGTCCTGGGGGTCAGCTGCCATAGTTCCAATCTCTTCCCTGGAAATTGCACCTAGCATCTGGCTTGCAGTAGGCGCTTAGTCTTACCCCTTCTACTAAAGGGTAAGCCAAGGTTCCCCCTGTGGTCCAGTGGGTCAAATCTAGCTCGAAGCTTTACCATCTCCGGCAGCGAGCATCACAGTTAATCTATGCTAGTCTGTTTGCTCCTTTAGACATGTTTAATCGTGTGTTGTGGGGAGGACTATCACATCTGCTCCCCTCCTATTTATGCTGGTTGAATCCTTCTACCCATGTCAGCTATAGTATATTCTATGTTGGTCTGTGAGGTGTTGTGTCTCAGACTCTCTGGTCAAAGTTGTCCTTAAGTTGTGCCTATTGCTTAGTGGCAGTTTTGGAGTTTACCCCTGTTGTTTTGTAGCTTCCTTCCTGCTGTTGTTTTTCCTCCTGAATCTTTTATTGTCTTCACCTTTGTGTGTGCGTGCTGTGTGACAAGAGAGCTGGTTTTCCCTTTTCTGTCTTTATCTGTGGTTTTCAACACACCCCTGTCCTGTACCTCCCTGGGTGGAGGAGAGGGAATTAGGTCAGGATTGGTCAGGAGCAGGGCCAAGAAGGAGACACAGGCCTCTCCACCATCAGGAGTATCCCTGAGGTTAGGGATAGCATAGGGCCCGCTAGCTTGAGGGTCAGCTTAGGAGCCCCGGTTCCCCACTATCCCATAGTCATTGTGACAGCGAGCAAAACTGGAAAGGATCAATTTTCTCTGCAAAAACACTACCAGGCACAAATTGTGGGTCTGATCACAACTCCTTTTAGCCAAAGTCATAGTCAAGATGAAGCATGCAGCCATGCAGAAGTTTGATGTCAGTAAGATCCCTGTATAGTATGCAGTCAAAGTGAGTATCAGGTTCAACCAGCTCAAAAGAAGAGTACCTGATATTACTCAAAAGCATGTGCCACACAAGAAGCCACATGGTGGACATTGGTTAACTATAACCACCCTTCAGATCACTAGGGAGAGGAGAGAGTCCAAAATTAAGGGGAGGTTGAATGAGGCAAGGAGACTCAATGCCGACTTCCAAAGAGACGCCAGAAGAGACAAGAACTATTTCCTGAATACCTGATGCATGAAACTAGAAAAAGTGGTCACACCAGGGAGTTATTTGTCATAGTGTAACAAGTGAAGAAATGGAATGGGGATGAAGATGGGAATGAAATTAGTGACCAGCAGGACATCAAGAAGAGATGGAAACAGCACACAGAGAAACCATCTGCCAAAGCGAGCACTAACCAACACGAAGATCATTGGGGCCAAGAGGAACCAAAAATGGACATATTGAAAAGTGAAATGGACTGGGTGCTCAGCTGCCAAACAACAAAGCACCTGACATTAATGGTAACTGTGCAGAGTCTCGTATCAATGGTGAATATTAATTTAGGGATACACATAATTCCATATAAGTTTAATAAAATGTCGCGTGGAATGTACTGACGGACCAGGGGCTCCTAAACTGGCCCTTAAACTCAAGACCCTGTGCTGTCTCTCTTCTCAGAGGTACGCTTGATGGTAGCCAGGTCCGAGCCCCCAACGTGACCCTGTCTCCTGTCCGAGCCCTGATCTTACTCCCCTTACCCTGGGAGTGGGCCATAGACCCAGAAGCAGATATCAAGGGGCTTTCAGATAAGAAGAGCATGGAGCCCGCGGCCACAATCCTGCCATGCCTCCTGTTCTAAGACTGGATAGAAGCAAGTATTGGTTGGCATGGCCGGTAAGAAGAGCATGGAGATATGAGGAGATCCAGGAAAGGGCAACGTCTGTGATGCCAAGGGATGAGAAAATCTGTAGAAAGAAGGAGTAGTCAAATGTGGGGGACAAGTCTACGAAGAGGAGTACCAAGTATTGGCTTTGGAAGTTAGTAGGCTGTATCTGTAGAGTGGTGGGGCAGAAGACAGATTGTAGAGTTGGATGAGAAGTGGAAGGAGAATTTAAGGTGGACATGTTATCTGAATAGTTTTGAGACAAATTGGAGAGGTAATATGGGGTGTTGGTTGGATATTGATAACGGATGAGAGTTGTGTGTATGAAGAAGGATGGGAAGATACTAGTTGAAGAGATGGGTTCGGTCTGGGATAAACACAGTGGAAAGGTTGGGGATGAGAAAAGGTAAAGCGCACAGGTGGTGAGGTGCAACATGTACAGAAGGGTGGCATGCTTTTACTAATGGTGGGTAAGAAGTTTCTGGTGGTTGTGGGGGGAAAGGCGTTGGGCATTAGGTGGAGAAGTCACTAGGACACAAGGTTTTCTCTGACTTCAGACCAGACGATCTTCAACTTGTCTATAGATTTATCAGTCTCTGGAATGTCAACTTCAGAGGTATCAAAACCAAAATATGGATGATATCTATTATAGAAGAATGGAAATCTCTTAATGGATTATTTATTGATTACTTATGGTAAATTCGGCTAATGACAAGTGTTCTTCAACCCAATCGGACTGATGGTCATAGATGTAGCACCAAAAGAAATTGCTCGAGTGTTTCCTTGGCACGTTCAGTCTAACCATTGGTCTGATATGCTGATGAAAAGGATAATTCAACATTAACCTCTTCACGACAGCCGCCTTACATGTACGGCACATGTTGGAAGATGGTGTATGGAGCATGCTCATGGGGTGCACTCGGTCTATACCCTGCAGATAATGGCTGTGTGTTACAGCTAAGACCTGCCGCTAACAATTACGGGTGGAGCGGAGTTACACCTGTGATTCTTACCCTGTTAAATTCTGCTGTCAAACTTGGACAGCCCGGATTTAACACGCGCTGGCATAGGTGCGCACTATACTCAGCGCCTATCGGCATACCTGTCACGTGATCGTGTAACGCCGATGGGTTGTTATGACATCAGGGTGTCTACTGAACACCTCCATGCTTGTCATAAGAGCTCTCCTCTGAAACCTGCCTGTTGCTGGGCTTCAAAGGAGACTGTGATTTCTAAGGCTACTTTCACACATCCGGCTTGAGCCCTGCGGCTCAATCCGGCTGTGCAAGCTATGCAACGGATGCGGTGAAAACACCGCATCCTTTGCATAAGTTTTTCCCATGCGGCCCGCCCGGTTTTTGCCGCTTGCGGCATGCTACTGAGCATGCGCAGTGGCAAAAACCGCATGCGGCGGCCGGATGCGGTATTTGCCGCATCGCGCCGCATCCGGCCGCCATAGGCATGCATTGAGAGATGCGCCGCATCGGCCGAATGCGGCGCAATGCGGTTTTTTTTGCCGCACGAAAAAACGTGCCAGGCAACGTTCCATCCGGCCGCCGCATCGGCTAAATCTGCCGCATGCGGCAAAAACCGGATGGAACGCAAGGCAATGCGGCACAATGCGGCACTAATTAAAGTCTATGCAGGAAAATCGCAACCGGCAGCAAAAAAAAACGGTTGCGATTTTCCTGCAAAGTGCCGGATTGTACCGCAGAAGAAAAACCGGAGGTGTGAAAGTACCCTAATATATACAGCATTGCTGTGGAAAGTATCAGCCCAGCAAGGGGCTACCAAGTGTACAAACCCCACCAAAAGCTCCTGAACCTGCTGTCTGTGCAGATACACCAAGGAGGACAGCAAATTCCTGCAATAGTAGGGAAGATTATGGCAAGTAAGTAGATAATCCCATGTAATCTTCAAAATAAAAGAGATATTAGCTTATCAACCAAAAAACTATTGTGTGGTCTTTATTTCACCTTATACAGGCTATGTGCAGAGGATTTGGGGGGGATGGTTTCGAAAAATGGTCAAAAGGCTGAACATATGAGCCACAAAGTGGAAATGAATGAGTCTTGCAAGCGATTTTTGAAGAGGTTTTTCAAGCCTATATTTAAGCAGACCACCTCCAAAAAAAATCCATGTGTGCACATACACTTAGGGGTACTTTGCACACTACGACATTGCAAGCCGATGCTTGCGATGCTGGGCGCGATAGTCCCCGCCACTGTCGCACATACGATATTGTGTTATAGCTGCCGTAGCAAACATTATCGCTACGGCAGCATCACACGGACTTACCTGCCCTGCGACGTCGCTCTGGCCGGCGAACTGCCTCCTTACTAAGGGGGCGGGTCGTGCAGTGTCACAGCGACGTCACACAGCAGGCGGCCAATAGAAGCTGAGGGGCGGAGATGAGCGGGACGTAAACATCCCGCCCACCTCCTTCCTTCTGCATAGCCGGCGTGAGCTGCAGGACGCAGGTAGGAGATGTTCCTCGCTCCTGCGGCTTCACACACAGCGATGTGTGCTGCCGCAGGAACGAGGAACAACATCGCAACATCGGTCCTTCCGAAATTATGGAAATGACCGACGCTACACCGATCATACGATTTTGACGCTTTTGCGCTTGTTAATCGTATCAAAAACGATTTACACACTCTGATATCAACAGCGACGCCGGATGTGCGTCACTTTCGATTTGACCCCACCGACATCACAGCTGCGATGTCGTAGTGTGCAAAGTAACCCATAGGGTATCTTTAAAACTTTGACGAACATGCCTCAATTTTTCAGAGCTGGTGAGATACTATCATTTTCCTGAAGCGTCTTCACCGTGATTATACTTCTTTTAACTGGTTCAAGGTTTGCGAAAGCTATAGCGGTTGCAAGAAGTGATATAAGAGGAACATGTGCACAATGTCTTTTTTCTTAACATTGTTTTGTATGTTCATTTTTTGTGCCACTTTTTCAGGAGGATTCCGGAGGGAAATCAACAGAAGAAGACACCGTGTGCACATAGCCACACTGCGTTCCTCTCCCCATTCAGTGGTCCCGTTGAGTCTTCTGTCCGAATCCCCGGCAAAACGGGATTTGGATGTATGTGCCAACGGGGCCACTGACTATAGTGGTGCAGACGGCGTCACTGTGTACTCTATTGTGCACCATTTTCGAGGGTATACACTTAATGCTCACCATTGAAATGCGTGAGTTTCACATTGACTTCCATTATACTTGGTACTCAAGTCACACCTGAGAACCCCGATGCTCGATGATGTAACTAACAGTGGCGAGCACGCTCACTTATCACTGATTGGTATTAAAAGAGGTCTAATGTCTGAGGACCCAAACTGTGTCTTGGCCAGGTATATCAGTTTCTCAGGTTTCTCTTCTCTAGGAGAAAAGATTTCCCCTTAGACCCAACTATAGCTTCTCATACAGCCAGATCAGACCACATACTTTGCACTGACGAGGGACAATCATCCCAAAACACCGTGTTTGCAAATTGAGGTTCTGATTTGGCATACTTATATGACTTAGGAGTCATATGAAAATGCTCGTTGAAGGGTCACTTTTGACTTTTAGGATTGCTGCTTCCATTAGGTGGCACTAGGGTTCTTCTCCTTCCTCCCTGAAGAGACAATCTGATCTCTACAAACATTTCTTAAATCTTCCACTAGCGGCCGCTCTCCACCGCAGAGAGAGTGATCACATGATCCTCTCGTCATCCCTGCTCGTGCTCAGGTCATGTGCTCATGGTGTCACCACAGGTCCTCGAGCCCACAAAGCTACTTAGCTTTTCATATCTGCCTTAGACCCAGCGACGTAAGAGAAGGTGACGTCCCCAGAGATGTGCCCTAGAAAGTGACGCACGAAGCGGACACTCCGGTAATATACACAATGGGGGAATGTTTACTGTTGTTTAATGGATATTTCTAGTATAGAAGCCATAGGATTCTTTACATAGGAGTCTCATATACACATGCACTGCCGGCTCATCACATTCTATGTATACAGCGCTGTTATTTCTATAAATCACAACTTTGTAAAAGGACACACACAGCATTATTACTACACATCTTTTGTTAGCCATTAAAAGGTATCAGAACTACAAGATTATAATGTTGTTTCCCTCACTGAGAGCAATCAATCATTTTTCAACTGGCTAGCACGGTGCCAAAACTTTTGTTCTTTTGATTACTACACACACACACACACACACACAGTATAATTATACAGCCAGTATGATGCCCCCACAGTCCACCCCACACAGTATGATGCCCACACAGAATCCCCCACACAGTATTATGCTCCCACAGTGACCTACACACAGTATAATATCATACTATGAAGAAAAAGACATGGATCGCACATCCCGAAAATACATTGATCTAAAGCCGCTAGGCAAAAAATTAAATAGAACATGAGGTTCTTTTAATATATATATAATATATTTAATTTAATATAATATACCTACAGTGACCCCCAACAGTATGATGCTCCCACAGTGCCCCCACACAGTATGATTCTCCCACAGTATAATGCCCCTACAGTGCCCTCCACACAGTATGATGTGTCCAACATGACCCCCCCCACACAGTATGATGTGTTGAACATGACCCCCCACACAGTATGATGCTCCCACAGTTCCCCTCAGTCAGTATAATGCTCCCACAGTGCCCCCGACATATTATGATGCGCCCACAGTGCCCCCCACACAGTATGATGTGCCAATGTGACCCCCCACACAGTATGATGTGTTGAACATGACCCCCCACACATTATGTTGCTCCCACAGTGACCCCCACACAGTATAATGCCCCTACAGTGCCCCCCACACAGTATGATGTGTCGAACGTGACCCCTCACATAGTATGATGTGTTGAACATGACCTCCCACACAGTATGATGCTCCCACAGTTCCCCTCAGTCAGTATAATGCTCCCACAGTGCCCCCAACACATTATGATGCGCCCACAGTGCCCCCCACACAGTATGATGTGCCAATGTGACCCCCCACACAGTATCATGCTCCCTCGGTGCCCCCCCCACACACACAGTATGACGCTCCCACAGTGCCCCTCACTCAGTATGATGTGCTCCTCACACAGTATGATGCTCCCACAGTGCACCTAACACAGTATGATATTCTCATAGTGCATTTCCACACAGTATGATTCCCCACACACAGTATGATGCTTCCACAGTGCCTCTCACACAGTATGATGCTCCCACAGTGCAACCCATACAGTATGATGCTCCCATAGTGCATCTCCACACAGTACGATTCCCCACACACAGTGTGATGCTCCCACAGTGCCTCTCACATAGTATGATGTTCCCACAGTAACCCACACACAGTGTGATGCATCCACAGTGACACCCAACAGTATGATGCACCCACTGTGAACCCTGACATTATAAAGCCCCACATTGCCCCAACAGTATGATACACCCACAATGACAGCAACACAGTGTGCTGCACCGACACAGTAAAATGCACCCACAAGGTCCCCCACACCATATGATGCACCCATAGTGCCCCCACACAGTATGATACTTCCACAGTAACCCACACACAGTATGATGCCCCTACAGTGACCCCATCCCACAAAGTATGATGTCCCTACAGTAACCCGCACAAAGTATGATGCCCCTACTGTGACCCTAATAAAGCATGCTACATCCACAGTGACCCCGAAACAGTATGATTAATCCCACACACACAATATCATGCTCTCACAGTATGATGCATCCACAGTAACGCACACACAGTATGATGCTCCTACAGTGATCCCCCACAAAGTATGATGCACCCATAGTGCCTCCCACACAGTATGATGCTCCCACAGTAACCCACACACAGTATGATTGATGCCCGTACTGTGACCCCAACAGTGACCCCCGAATGTATGATGCCCCCACAGTAACCCTGACACAGTATGCTGTCCCCACACTGACTTACATACAGTATGATGCCCCCCAAAGTAACCTTCACACAGTATGATGCACCCACAGTGACCCCAACGCAGTATGATGCACCCACAGTGACCCCAACGCAGTATGATACACTCACAGTGACGACAACCCAGTATGATGCTCCTACATGACCCCCCACACACAGTATGATGCCTCCACAGAGCCTCCCCATACACAGCATGATTACCCCCACACACAGCATGATTACCCCCACACACAGTATGATTACCCCCACACACAGTATGATGCCCCCACAGTAAACTCCGCACAGTATGATGCACCCACAGTAACCAAACACAGTATAACGCTGCCACAGTGACCTCCACACAGTATGATGCCCCCACATTGCCGCCCACACAGTATGATGCAGCCACAGTGACCTCAACACAGTATGATGGTTTCAACAGAACATACCAAGACGAATAAAAGCATCCTAACGATATGGGCTTCAGCCAGTAGAAAAAGTATCCTGCATCACTAGTTAAACCCAAAAATACCTCTGCTGACACTCATGCACATTAACAAAGAAAAATTCATGGAAACATTTTTTAGACATGGTCTTCATTTATTCCTATTTTGTCTGTCATTGTCAGAGATAGACTAACCATTAAGCATGGGGGTGGATCAGTCATGCATTGGGATTGTGTAGCAGCCAATGGTACAGGGAATATTTCACGGGTAGAGGGAAGCACTGACTCCAGCAGCAGTCAACTCCTTGTGAATCTCCCCCAAATCTTTGAATGGCATTTTCTTAAGAAGTCTATCAAGGCTGCGGTTATCCCGGTGCTTGTGCACCTTTTTCTACCACACTTTTTCCTTCCACTCAACTCTCCAATAATATGCTTGGATACAGCACTCTGAGAACACCCAGCTTCTTTAGCAATGACCTTTTGTGGCTTACCCTCCTTGTGGAGTGTGTCAATGACTGCCTTCTGGACATCTGTCAAGTCAGCAGTCCTCCCCATGATTGCGTAGCCTACAGAACCAGACTAAAGGACCATTTTAAATGCTTAGGAAGCCTTTGCAGATGTTTTGTGTTTATTATTCTAATTTTCTGAGATAATGACTTTTGGGTTTTCATTGTCTGTAAGCCATAATCAGAAATAAACACTTGAAATAGATCCCTCTGTGTGTAATGACTTTATATAATATATAGGAATAGCTCCCTCTGTGTGTAATGACTCTATATAATATATAGGAATAGATCCCTCTGTGTGTAATGACTCTATATAATATATAGGAATAGATCTCTCTGTGTGTAATGACTCTATATAATATATAGGAATAGATCCCTCTGTGTGTAATGACTCTATATAATATATAGGAATAGATCCCTCTGTGTGTAATGACTCTATATAATATATAGGAATAGATCCCTCTGTGTGTAATGACTCTATATAATATATAGGAATAGATCCCTCCGTGTGTAATGACTCTATACAATATATAGAAATAGATCCCTCTGTATGTAATGACTCTATATAATATATAGGAATAGATCCCTCTGTGTGTAATGACTCTATATAATATTTAGGAATAGATCCCTCTGTGTGTAATGACTCTATATAATATATGAATAGATCCCTCTGTGTGTAATGACTCTATATAATATATAGGAATAGATCCCTCTGTGTGTAATGAGTCTATATAATATATAGTAATAGATCCCTCTGTGTGTAATGACTGTATATTATATGAATAGATCCCTCTGTGTGTAATGACTCTATATAAGATTTAGGAATAGATCCCTCTATGTGTAATAACTCTATATAATATATAGGAATAGATCCCTCTGTGTATAATGACTATATAATATATAGGAATAGATCTCTCTGTGTGTAATGACTCTATATAATATATAGGAATAGATCCCTCTGTGTGTAATGACTTTATATAATATATAGGAATAGTTTCCTCTGTGTATAATGACTATATAATATATAGGAATAGATCTCTCTGTGTGTAATGACTCTATATAATATATAGGAATAGATCCCTCTGTGTGTAATGACTCTATATAATATATAGGAATAGTTTCCTCTGTGTGTAATAACTATATAATATATAGGAATAGATCCCTCTGTGTGTAATGACTCTATATAATATATAGGAATAGATCCCTCTGTGTGTAATGACTGTATATAATATTTAGGAATAGATCCCTCTGTGTGTAATGACTCTATATAATATATAGGAATAGATCCCTCTGTGTATAATGACTCTATATAATATACAAGTTTCCTTTTTTGTATTGAATTACAGAAATAAATTAACTTTTTGAGGATATTCTGATTTATTAAGATGCACTTGCAGTTATGATGTGGCCAGGAGAAGAGTCTTGTCTGATGTCTGTATAAACTCGGTGGCATTTCTTGCCCAGATATGTAGGGCATCAATGTTGCGTTCACCCCATTCCTCTGTTATATACTATAGGGTGCAGCTCCATCGAGTCCTAGCTTACATTTTCCATGATACTTTTGAGTTCAGACATTACCTCTAGTTACACCTGTCTGTCTGTCCGTATGTCACTCTACTACAAGCTTTTGTACCTCATTTTTAAATCTCAACAGACCCTTTTAAATGAAAAATACTTCCTTTTTTTGAGAACTTAGAAGCATCATCTCAAATAACCAATTTCTGTCCACAGAATTCAACCCATGAACACAAGAGGTCATTTGCGCAATTATTCAGGATGGAGGATCTCAGCGGTCACCTGTCTCAGGAGATCCTAAAACTAACTCTAGAGATCATCTACCTGTTGACCGGAGAGGTGAGGGATTCAGAGAATGTGACCATGAAGCCACTATATCTCCTACATCAGTATTTTATAACGTGTGTGTCTTTTTATATCCGATATAAAGGACTGTATCGTAGTAAAAAAAACATCAGAAGAGCCCGTCACGACCCCTCGGCCGCCCTCCGTGATACAAAGGGAAGATTACGATAAAAAGATTCTACAAGTCACAGAGCGGATCAGTCAGCTGATTACTGGAGAGGTATATAAAAATATATTTTAACAATTTCTAAAATAATTCTGGAAATAATTCTCCAATTATCTCACAGACTTTTCCTCCTCACTTTATTTACTGATTAGTGATGGGTGAATCCGAACTGTAAGTTCAAGGTCCATACCGGACACCTAGTGTCCGTGCAGAAACCCTGAACACAGACTTCTCAGGGAAGTCCATGTTACTGTTTGGGTTCGGCCGCCCAGTTTCCATGTGGCTGTCACACTGTTTCCGGGCCTCTCATTAAATCTTATGAATATTCACTGCTTCCCCCACCTATCCTCTGTGATAGCGTCTGTGATTGGACCCTCATTGCCAGCATCTGTGATTGGTTGCCCTTACACTAGCTGTCTGGGTCCCCGAAGTGAAGTATAACAAATAATTAGAAAAAATGGCATAGGGTCCCCCGTATTTTGATACCCAGCGCAGATAAAGCAGACAGCTGGAGGCTGCAGCCCCCAGCTATGTGTGCTTTATGTTGGCTATGTATTAAAATACAAGTGATGCCACTCTGCTTTTTTAAATTATTTAAATAAGTAATTTAAAAAAAATGGTGTGTAGTCCCCCCACTTTTTATACCTAGCCATGGTAAAGCAGACAGCTGGGGACTGGTAATTTGAGGCTGGAAAGACCCATGGTTATTGGGCCCTCCCCAGCCTAAAAATAGCAGCCTGCAGCTGCCCCAGAATCCTGGCACCTAACCGGCTCATCCCGATTGCCCTAGTGCCGTGGCAATAAGGGTAATATAAGGAGTTAATGACAGCTGTCAAAAAAAATCACAGCTGCCATGAGACCCTGGATCAGTAATGGTTAGGGGTCCATGGGATCCCCCATTAATAATTAAGTAAAAATAAATAATCCCAAAACACAGAGAAAAATTCTTTTTTTTTTTTTTAAATCCTCTCTCCAATTTAATAGCTCCCAAAACATCCCTGCAGGTCCGACGGAGTATACAGGGACGTCCCATGATGACTTTAGCTCTGCTACATCCTGTGATTGCACTGCTGTCACATTAGAAAACGTGACCAATCACTGTGGCCGGCAGGACACACTGACAGAGCCGCAGCAGTGATGTTAGTAAGTTCACCTGAAGTCACAGCTGTCGGTTCTCACTGTGCCCCAGCTTTGACTTCAGGTGAACTCACCTCAGGCAAACTCATTGAACTCAATGTCAGAGTACCTGTTTAGACTATGTGCTCTCGTTGAGTATTTGGTTGCAGAAATTTCTGCACCAAATCTGCATCTCCTGGCCCAACCCGCCAAACCCGAACACCTGCGGGTTCGCCCATCTCTATTTATTGATTTATTATTTTATCGTTTTGTTTTTGCAGGTTCCTCTACGATGTGACGACATAATGGTTTATTTTTCCATGGAGGAGTGGGACTACGTAGAAGGACACAAGAGTCTGTACCAGGACGTCTTGATGGATGTTGACCAAATCTCCTCATCAAGTAATGTGTTGTTTTTATGTTTTTAATCAATGGGAAAATAATTTCTTAACTCTGTTGCTTGCTCAGGTTTTAGAATTATGCCATCACTTCCTCTAATGCTTGAAGATGTTTCAGATTCATCCATACCAATTTTATTAAAATAGAGTTATTAAAAACACAATCTACTTCTTTTATTCCAGGTCAACACTGCAGCTGGAAAACTGTGGAAGAACATGCGATTGCGTCTTCTGATTCTAAATTGGAAGAAGAAGAAATACTACAAGAATTTCCAGGAGACAACCTCAATTTCCCACTTCCTTTTACCGCTCTTTTTCCTACAGATTTGTCCTCACGTTCTCCTGAACCCTTGGAACCTTCACTTGATAACTCTGACAATTTCACATTTACACATTACGAGCCGGATGAATCTGACGACCCAACACTTATATCCCAGAAAACACCTTTTACGCTGAATAAGACATTTCCGTGTCCCGAATGCCGGAAATCTTTTAAACACAAAAACAGTCTTTCGATACATATTAAAACTCACACAGGCGAGAGGTCGTTATCGTGTTCTGAATGCGGAAAAAGTTTTCTCCATATGCGAAGTCTTCTTGACCACAAAAGAATTCACACCGGAGAGAAGCCGTTCCCATGTGCCGAATGTGGAAAATGCTTCAGACATAAAGTCGGTCTTCTCAGCCACCAGAGAACCCACACTGGGGAGAAGCCGTATGGCTGTTCCGAATGTGGGAAATTCTTTGCAGGGAAAACGGCTCTGAAACGTCACCGACGAGCGCACACTGGAGAGAAGCCATTTTCATGTTCCGATTGTGACGCAAATTTTACACGAAAAGAATATCTCACCGAACATCAGAAAATTCACACTGGCGAAAAACCATTTTCATGTTCTTTCTGTGAGAAGAGTTTCACCCATAAATCCACTCTTATTCAGCATCAGGTTGTCTGCCCGGCACAGAATTACACCCGTAAGTTTAAAAAAGCATGGTCGACTATTTCCATAACTCCATTAATTCTGGCTAACTCACCTGATGGCATTGGGGTCATGTTCTCAACATAGGTACCCGGGGGGTGGGATAAGCTATAAATGTCAGAGATCGGAATACTTTAACTCATTCATGAATCCAGTATTTCTTCAGCGCTCCATTGGGAGACCCAGACGATTGGGGTGTATAGCACTGCCTCCGGAGGCCACACAAAGCAATTACACTAAAAAGTGTAAGGCCCCTCCCCTTCTGGCTATACACCCCCAGTGGGATCACTGGCTCACCAGTTTTCTGCTTTGTGCGAAGGAGGTCAGACATCCACGCATAGCTCCACTGTTTAGTCAGCAGTAGCTGCTGACTATGTCGGATGGAAGAAAAGAGGGCCCATATACGGCCCCCAGCATGCTCCCTTCTTACCCCACTTGTGGTTCGTAAGGTTGAGGTACCCATTGCGGGTACGGAGGCTGGAGCCCACATGCTGCTTTCCTTCCCCATCCCCCTGAGGGGCTCTGTGGAAGTGGGATCTTACCGGCCCCCAAGCCCTGAGGCCGGGCTCCATCCACAGACCCATAGAACCTGCTGGATACGGAGCTGTGTACCATTCAGGGACAAGGCCCTGCAACTTTCAGGTACTCTGTGTCCCCGTTCAGGCGGGCACGCACACACCAGACTTGCTGGGTGTGTTAGTGCGCCGGGGACAGTAACGCTGGGGTTTGAGTCACAGCAGCTTAGCTGTGTGACTTCATGTGCTGGGAACTACCGCGCCGGCCACTCTCGGAGCGGCGGCGCGGCTGGGACTTGTAGTGCGCCGGGGACTTAGCGCCGACCGCGCTTTTACGGCGGCGGCGCTTATAAATTTAGTCCCCGGCTTTTGCGGCCTAGCTCCGCTTCGTTCCCGCCCCCTCCCTGTCAATCAGGGAAGGGGAGAGACGCTGTACGTTTACTCAGCGCCGAGGGCTGGAGCCTTATTTACATGCTCCAGCCCTCTCACTTGGCACAGTGGGACACAGGTTTCCCGCTTTTGGTCTGGCACGCCCAGGGCCCGCCCCCCCCTCCACAGGACGCCGGCAGCCATTCCTGCATGCAGTTCTGGCTGGAGGACGGACACAGGCTCTGGGAGACCCAAGACTAGGGATTTCTGGACCACACACCCGCGTTTAGCGGGCGGTAAGCAGCACTTTAGTGCTAGCCCCTCTTGTGCCACAGTGTGTATTGGTGTACTTTTTCCTGTACCAGATACCTATAGATATAACTGCACTGTACGGTCGCTTCTTGGCTGTATACCCTATATTGCTCTGGGAAGACAACAACATGTCATCCACAAAACGCAAGGGTGCCAAGGCACGGGCTGTATACACTGTTTGTACAGCATGTGGGGCTAATCTACCAGCAGGCTCCAACGACTCTCATTGTGTGCAATGTTCAGTCCCAGTGGCACTTCGTCAGCCAGAGCCTATGGTGGTAGTAGCCCAGGCAGAGTCGCCTGTGAACCCTGCCCCGGTGACGGGGACAGAATTTGCAGTCTTTGCTGATAAGATGTCTGTGACTATGACAAAAATCCTGGAGACCTTGCAGTCCAGGCCAGTTGCTCAGACCATGGACACTACTGTCCCTATGTTCCCCGGTCCCCCTCAGTTGGAACTAATCCGTACTTCACGGGGGTCCCAGGCATCACTGGCTGAGGGCTCTGACTCCGATGACAGTCCCAGGCCGCCTAAGCGAGCTCGCTGGGAGAGACCCTCCACGTCTTCACGCGGGTCAGGGTCTCAGCGAGAAGGGTCTCTATATGATGAGACAGAGGTGGGTGATCAGGAGTCTAGCCCTGACACCGCACTCAATTTGGATACGCCAGATGGTGACGCCATGGTAAATGACCTTATAGCGGCCATCAATAGGCTGTTGGATATCTCTCCCCCAGCCCCTTCAGCAGAGGAGGAAGCTGCCCAGCAGGAGAAATTCCATTTCCTGTATCCCAAGCGTAAATTGAGCACCTTTCTGGACCACTCTGACTTCAGAGCTTCAATCCAGAAACACCATGCTAATCCGGACAAGCGTTTTTCCAAACGTCTTAAGGATACACGTTATCCCTTTCCCCCTGACGTGGTCAAACGCTGGACCCAGTGTCCAAAAGTGGACCCTCCAATATCCAGGCTTGCAGCTAGATCCATAGTTGCAGTGGAAGATGGGGCTTCTCTTAAAGATGCCAATGACAGACAGATGGACCTTTGGTTGAAATCTGTCTATGAAGCTATTGGCGCGTCGTTTGCTCCAGCATTCGCGGCCGTGTGGGCGCTCCAAGCTATTTCAGCTGGTTTGGCACAGGTGGACTCTTTTATACGTCCAGCAGTGCCGCAAGTGGCGTCCTTAACTACGCAAATGACTGCGTTTGCGACCTACGCTATTAATGCGGTACTGGACTCTACGAGCCGTACCGCAATGGCTTCCGCCAACTCTGTTGTTTTGCGCAGAGCCTTGTGGTTAAAGGAATGGAAAGCAGATTCTGCTTCTAAAAAATGTTTAACCAGCTTGCCATTATCTGGAGACAGACTGTTTGGTGAGCAATTGGCGGAAATCATTAAACAGTCCAAAGGTAAGGACTCTTCCTTACCCCAGCCCAGATCAAGCAAACCTCAACAGAGGAAGTGGCAGTCAAAGTTTCGGTCCTTTCGAGGCTCGGGCAAGCCCCAGTTCGCCTCGTCCAAAGGGACTCAGAAAGAGCAAAGGAGCTCTGATTCCTGGCGGGCTCACTCACGCCCCAAGAAAGCAGCCGGAGGTACCGCTTCCAAGGCGGCTGCCTCATGACTTTCGGCCGCCTCCCTCCGCATCCTCGGTCGGTGGCAGGCTCTCCCGCTTTTGCGACATTTGGCTGCCACAGGTCAAAGACCGGTGGGTAACAGACATTTTGTCTCACGGGTACAGGATAGAGTTCAGTTCTCGTCCTCCGCCTCGGTTCTTCAGAACTTCCCCACATCCCGACCGAGCAGATGCCCTTCTGCAGGCGGTGAATTCTCTAAGAGCAGAAGGAGTGGTGGTCCCTGTTCCTCTTCAGGAACAAGGACAAGGTTTTTACTCCAATCTCTTTGTGGTGCCAAAAAAGGACGGCTCATTCCGTCCTGTTCTGGACCTAAAACTGCTCAACAAGCATGTGAACGCCAGGCGGTTCCGGATGGAATCCCTCCGCTCAGTCATTGCCTCAATGTCTCAAGGAGATTTCCTAGCATCAATAGACATCAAAGATGCTTATCTCCACGTGCCGATTGCTACAGAGCACCAACGTTTTCTACGCTTCGTGATAGGAGACGACCATCTTCAGTTCGTAGCTCTGCCATTTGGTCTGGCGACAGCCCCACGGGTGTTCACCAAGGTCATGGCGGCAGTGGTAGCAGTCTTGCACTCTCAGGGACACTCTGTGATCCCTTACTTGGACGATCTACTTGTCAAGGCACCCTCTCAGGAGGCATGCCAACTCAGCCTGCATGTTGCACTGGAGACTCTCCAGACGTTCGGGTGGATCATCAACTTCTCCAAGTCGCATCTGTCACCGACCCAATCGCTAACGTATCTTGGCATGGAGTTTCATACTCTCTCAGCGATAGTGAAGCTTCCGCTGGACAAGCAGAGGTCACTACAGACTGGGGTGCAGGCTCTCCTTCAAAGTCAGTCGCACTCCTTAAGACGCCTCATGCACTTCCTCGGGAAGATGGTGGCGGCAATGGAGGCGGTTCCGTTTGCGCAGTTTCATCTGCGCCCGCTTCAATGGGACATTCTCCGCCAATGGGACGGGAAGTCAACATCCCTGGACAGGAAAGTCTCCCTTTCCCAGACGGCCAAAGACTCTCTGCAGTGGTGGCTTCTTCCCACCTCATTGTCACAGGGAAGATCCTTCCTACCACCGTCCTGGGCGGTGGTCACGACAGACGCGAGTCTCTCAGGGTGGGGAGCGGTTTTTCTCCACCACAGGGCTCAGGGTACGTGGACTCAGCAGGAGTCCACCCTTCCGATCAATGTTCTGGAGATCAGAGCAGTGTATCTTGCCCTACTAGCCTTCCAGCAGTGGCTGGAAGGAAAGCAGATCCGAATTCAGTCGGACAACTCCACAGCGGTGGCATACATCAACCACCAAGGGGGGACTCGCAGTCGGCAAGCCTTCCAGGAAGTCCGGCGGATCCTGATGTGGGTGGAAGCCACGGCCTCCACCATATCCGCAGTTCACATCCCCGGCGTAGAAAACTGGGAAGCAGACTTCCTCAGTCGCCAGGGCATGGACGCAGGGGAATGGTCCCTTCACCCGGAAGTGTTTCAGGAAATCTGTCGCCGCTGGGGAAGGCCGGACGTCGATCTAATGGCGTCCCGGCACAACAACAAGGTCCCGACCTTCATGGCACGGTCTCGCGATCACAGAGCTCTGGCGGCAGACGCCTTAGTGCAAGATTGGTCGCAGTTCCGGCTCCCTTATGTGTTTCCACCTCTGGCACTCTTGCCCAGGGTGCTACGCAAGATCAGATCCGACTGCAGCCGCGTCATACTCGTCGCCCCAGACTGGCCAAGGAGGGCGTGGTATCCGGATCTGTGGCGTCTCACGGTCGGCCAACCGTGGGCACTACCAGACCGACCAGACTTACTGTCCCAAGGGCCGTTTTTCCATCGGAATTCCGCGGCCCTGAACCTGACTGTGTGGCCATTGAGTCCTGGATCCTAGCGTCTTCAGGATTATCCCAAGGGGTCGTTGCCACCATGAGACAGGCTAGGAAGCCCACGTCCGCTAAGATCTACCACAGAACGTGGAGGATATTCTTATCCTGGTGCTCTGCTCAGGGAGTGTCTCCCTGGCCATTTGCATTGCCTACCTTTCTTTCTTTCCTACAATCTGGGTTAGAAAAAGGTTTGTCGCTCGGCTCCCTTAAGGGGCAAGTCTCGGCGCTATCCGTCTTTTTTCAGAAGCGTCTAGCACGACTCTCTAAGGTACGCACGTTCCTGCAGGGGGTTTGTCATATCGTACCCCCGTACAAGCGACCATTAGATCCCTGGGACCTGAACAGGGTGCTAGTTGCCCTCCAGAAGCCGCCCTTCGAGCCTCTGAAGGAGGTTTCACTTTCTAGACTGTCACAGAAAGTGGCCTTTCTGGTAGCGATCACATCTCTTCGGAGAGTGTCTGAGCTGGCAGCGCTGTCATCCAAGGCTCCCTTCCTGGTCTTCCACCAGGACAAGGTAGTGCTGCGCCCCATTCAGGAGTTTCTCCCGAAGGTGGTATCCTCTTTTCATCTTAATCAGGATATCTCTTTGCCTTCTTTTTGTCCTCATGCAGTTCATCGGTATGAGAAGGATTTACATTTGTTAGATCTGGTGCGAGCACTCAGAATCTACATTTCCCGCACGGCGCCCCTGCGCCGTTCGGATGCACTCTTTGTCCTTGTCGCTGGTAAGCGCAAGGGGTCGCAGGCTTCTAAGGCCACCCTGGCTCGATGGATCAAAGAACCAATTCTTGAGGCCTACCGTTCTGCTGGGCTTCCGGTTCCATCAGGGCTGAAGGCCCATTCTACCAGAGCCGTGGGTGCGTCCTGGGCATTGCGTCACCAGGCTACGGCTCAACAGGTGTGCCAGGCAGCTACCTGGTCGAGTCTGCACACTTTCACCAAACATTATCAGGTGCATACCTATGCGTCGGCGGACGCCAGCCTAGGTAGAAGAGTCCTGCAGGCGGCAGTTGCCTCCCCGTAGGGGAGGACTGTCTTTGCAGCTCTAACATGAGGTATTTCTTTACCCACCCAGGGACAGCTTTTGGACGTCCCAATCGTCTGGGTCTCCCAATGGAGCGCTGAAGAAGAAGGGAATTTTGTTACTTACCGTAAATTCCTTTTCTTCTAGCTCCTATTGGGAGACCCAGCACCCGCCCTGTTGTCCTTCGGGATTTTTGGTTGTTTTTCGGGTACACATGTTGTTCATGTTGAATGGTTTTCAGTTCTCCGAGGTTATTTCGGAGTGAATTTGTTTAAACCAGTTATTGGCTTTCCTCCTTCTTGCTTTTGCACTAAAACTGGTGAGCCAGTGATCCCACTGGGGGTGTATAGCCAGAAGGGGAGGGGCCTTACACTTTTTAGTGTAATTGCTTTGTGTGGCCTCCGGAGGCAGTGCTATACACCCCAATCGTCTGGGTCTCCCAATAGGAGCTAGAAGAAAAGGAATTTACGGTAAGTAACAAAATTCCCTTCTTTTGGGCCTTATTGACCAAAGCAAACTTTCCTAACACTACACTTTATATATAGCTTAACACACTTTCATATCATCTTTATAACCTAGTGGTCCATATTTGTTCTCCCCATGAGTCAGTGTAGTCAGTCACAGCTTCACCACAGCTCATGAATGGCTTCAATGCTTCCCTAAACAGCAATTTTGTGAGGTTACCTGGTCCATTACAGCTTTATTTCATTCCCGGTGTGTTGAGACAAGCATATTTCTTCGGCGCTCTATTGGGAGACCCAGACGATTGGGTGTATAGCTACTGCCTCCGGAGGCCACACAAAGCATTACACTAAAAAGTGTAAGGCCCCTCCCCTTCTGGCTATACACCCCCCGTGGGATCACGGGCTGCTCAGTTTTCAAGCTTTGTGCGAAGGAGGCACACATCCATGCATAAGCTCCACTGTTTAGTCAGCAGTAGCTGCTGACTATATCGGATGGAAGAAAAGAGGGCCCATACTAGGGTCCCCAGCATGCTCCCTTCTCACCCCACTTGCGGTTTGTAAGGTTGAGGTACCTATTGCTGGTACGGAGGCTGGAGCCCACATGCTGTTTTCCTTCCCCATCCCCCTGAGGGGCTCTGAGGAAGTGGGATCTTTCCGGCCACCAAGCCCTGAGGCCGGGCTCCATCCACAGACCCATAGAACCTGCTGGATGTGGAGCGGGAGTGCCGTTCAGGGACAAGGCCCTGCAACTTTCAGGTACTCTGTGTCCCCGTATGGCAGGCCACGCACACTCCAGGCTTGCTGGGTGTGCTAGTGCGCCGGGGACTGTAGCGCTGTGCGCTGGGCTTATAGTCCCTGCAGATTACTGGGGGACTTTACGTGTGGGGACCGCCGCGCCGACCGCCCCTGGAGCGGCGGCGCAGCTGCGACTTGTAGTGCGCCGGGGACGCGCCGACCGCGCTTTTACGGCGGCGGCGCTTCTAACTTTAGTCCCCGGCTTTTGCGGCCTAGCGCCGCTTCGTTCCCGCCCCCACCCTGTCACTCAGGGAAAGGGAGAGACGCTGTTCTATAGCAGCGCCGAGGGCTGGAGCCTTATTTGCATTCTCCAGCCCCCTTCACTAGACACAGTGGGCGCCGGGTTCCCGCTCTTGTCTCGGGCACGCCCTCGGCCCGCCCCTCTCCTCTGGACGCCGGCAGCCATTCCGGCACGCAGAGCGGGAAAACGGAGACAAGCGCTGAGCTACCAGCACAGGATTCCGGCGCCACACACCCGCTTTTGTGCGGGCGGTAAGCGGCAACTAAAGTGCTGACCCACTAATGCCGAAGTGTCCTGTTGTACTTTTGTACGGTCGCTATTCAGGATGCAGACCTAGAAACAGCAGCAAAAGATCAGGGGTGCTAAAGCACAGACTCTATATGCTGCTTGTCTTGCATGTGCTGCAGTGTCATGTGTCCTTTATGCTTGTATGCTTTACATTGCACTGTAAGGGCTATTCTTGGCTGTCTACCCGCCTAGATGGCTAGACAGCGGCAGCAAACAGCAATGGTGCTAAGGCACAAGCTTTCAATGCTGCTTGGATTGCATGTACTGCATAGTTTATTTTCATGCTTGTACATTCACTGCATGTCGCTATTCTTGGCTAATGCTCCTTGATGACTAAACAACAGCAGCAGAAAAGCAAGGGTGCTAAGGCACAAGCTTTCAATGCTGCTTGGATTGCATGTGCTGCAGTGGTTATTTTCATGCTTGTATGCTATAACTCACTGTATGTCGCTTTTCTTGGCTAATGCTCCTGAATAACTAGACAACGGCAGCAGAAAAGCAAAGGTGCCAAGGCACAGGCTTTCTATGCTCCTTGTACTGCATGTGCTGAAGTGTTTATTGTACTTCATGCTTGTATGCTATACATTGCACTGTACGGTCGCTATTCTTGGCTAATGCTCCTAGATGGCTAGACAGCAACAGCAAAAAAAAAAAAAAAGCATGGGTGCCAAGGCACAGGCTTTCTATGCTGCTTGTACTGCATGCGATACTGTTCCAGGACCCCCAGTGTGTGCAATTACTCAACGGGGTCTCTGCTACAGGTGGCCAAAATAACCACCTGTGATCCCTGTCCAGGGACAGGGACGGAGTTGCAGTTTCCGCTGATATATTGTCTGTGACTATGACTAACATCTTACAGACTTTGCAGTCCAGACAGACCTTGGGCAATGTTGATTCAATGCCCCTGGCCACCCTGATTTCGAAACAAATCATGGCTCCAGGAGGGTCCCATGCATCCCAGGGTGCAGGCTCTGACACGGACGACAGTCCCAGACGGCCTAAGCGAGCTCCCTAAGAACGGCCCTCGACTTCATCACAGTACTCTCTGTATGATGATGCAGACGTAGCTGTTCAGGACTCTGATCCTGAGACCGCTCTCAATCCGGATACACCGGATGGTGACGCTATAGTGAATAATCTTATAGCGTCCATCAATGGAAGGTTGGGTATTTCTCCCTCAACTCCTCCAGCGGAGGGGTCAGCTTCACAGCAGAAGAAATCCCTATTTCGGTATCTCAAGCGTATATTGAGTACTTTTCTGGTCACTCTGACTCCAGAGAAGCAGTCCAGGAACACCACGCTTATCCCGATAAGCGTTTCTCCAACCGTATTGAGGATACGCGTTGTCTCTTCCCCCCTGACGTGCTCAAGCGCTCCAAGGGTGGATCCCCCAATCTCCAGGCTTGCGGCTAGATCTATAGTTGCAGTGGAAGATGGGACTTCACTTAAAGATGCCATTGACAGACAGATAGCCCTCTGGTTGCAATCTGTCTATGAAGCTATCGGCGGGTCGGTTGCCCCGGCATTCGCAGCCATAGAGGCACGCCAAGCTATTTCAGCTAGTATTGCGCAGAGGGACGCGGTCACATGTACATCTTGGCCGCAGTAGCGTCCTTCACCTCGCAATGTCGGCATTGCGACTCAAGCTGTTTATGCTGTCCTGGACTCTACGAGCCGTACGTCAGTGGCGTCCGCCAACTCCGTGTTGTTACGCTCCTAGTGTTAAGGGATTGGAGCAGATGCTGCTTCCACAAAAGTGCTTAACCAGATTGCCTTTATCTGGTGACAGACTGTTTCGTGAGCGGTTGGATTAAATCATTCAACTGTCCAAGGGTACGGATTCTTCCTTACCCCAGCTATCAAACAAGACCCATCAGGAGAAGGGACAGTCGAGGTTTCGGTCCTTCCCAGGCTCGGGCACGTCCCAATTGCCCTCGTCCAACAGGACTCAAAAGGCTCAGAGGGGCGCAGGTTCCTGGCGGGCTCAATCACGCCCGGAGAAGGCAGCCGGAGGAACCGCTACCAAGGCGGTTTCCTCATGACTTTCAGCCCTCTCTCTCCGCGTCCGCGGTCGGTGGCAGACTCCCCCGCTTTAGCGACATTTAACTGCCACAGGTCAATGGCCGGTGGGTGAGAGACAGTTTGTCGCAAAAACTTCCTCACCGGCCGAGCCGAGGCTCTTCTGCAGGCAGTAGGAGTCGTAATCCCGGTTCCTCCTCAGGAACAAGAGACACTTTTTACTCCGATCTGGTCGGGGTGACAAAATAGGACGACTCCTTCCGTTCCGTTCTGGACCTTAAACTGCTCAACAAGCACGTGAAAACCAGGCGGTTCCGGATGGAATCCCTCCGCTCCGTCATTGCCTCAATGTCTCAAGGAGATTTCCTAGCATCAATAGACATCAGGATGCTTATCTCCACGTGCCGATTGCTCCAGAGCACCGGCGTTTGCTACGATTCGTTATTGAAGACGAGCATCTTCGGTTCGTAGCCCTACCCTTCGGTCTGGCGACAGCCCCACGGGTTTTCACCAAGTTCATGGCAGCAGTGGGACCACTCCCGCACTCTCAGGGTCACCCTGTGATCCCTTACTTAGACCATCTACTTGTCAAGGCACTCTTTTAAGAGGCATGCCAACACAGCCTGAACATGGCGCTGGAGACTTCCCAGAGTTTCGGGTGGGTCCTCAACTTTTCAAAGTTAAACCCAATCGCTGGCATATCTTAGCTTGGGGTTTCACACTCTCTCAGCGATGGTGAAGCTTCCACTGGACAAACAGCGGTCACTACAGACGGGGGTGCAGTCTCTCCTTCAAGGAGACACCTCATCCAGAGGCAGTCCCTTTCACGCAGTTTCATCTGCGTCCACTTCAATAGAACATTCTTCGCTAATGGGAGGGGAAGTCGATGTCCCTACACAGGAACGTCCCCCTTTCTCAGACGATCAAGGACTCTCTTCAGAGGAGTCCACTCTTCAGATCAATTGTCTGGAGCTCTGGGCAGTGTATATTGCCCTGCAAGACTTCCTGCAGTGGCTGGAAGGCAAACAGATCCGAATTCAGTCGGACAATCCACAGCGGTGGCATACATCAACCACCAAGGCGGACTACGCAGTCGGCGAGCCTCCCAGGAAGTCCGCCGGATTCTGCTAGGGGTGGAAGACAGAGCATACACCATATCCGCAGTTCACATCCCGGGCGTAGAAAACTGGGAAGCAGACTTCCTCAGTCACCAGGGCGTGGACGCAGGAGAATGGTCTCTGCACCCGGACGGGTTTCACGAATCGGCACAACAGCAAGGTCCCGGTTTTCATGACGATCAAAGAGCTCTGGCGACAGGCATCTCACGGTCGGTCAACCGTGGGCACTACCAGACCGGCCAGACTTACTGTCCCAAGGGCCGTTTTTCCATCTGAATTCTACGGCCCCGAACCTACTGTGTGGCCATTGCGTCCTAGATCCTAGTGTCCTCAGGATTATCCCAAGGGGTCGTTGCCACCATGAGACAGGCTATGAAGCCCACGTCTGCTAAGATCTACCACGGAAGTGGAAGATTTTCTTTTACTGGTGCTCTGTACAAGGAGTGTCCCCCTGGCCATTGGCATTGCCTACTTTTCTTTCCTTCCTGCAATCTGGGTTGGAAAAGGGCTTGTCGCTCGGCTCCCTTAAAGGGCAAGTCTCGGCGCTATTGGTGTTTTTTCAGAAGCGTCTAGCACGACGTCCGCAGGTACGCACGTTCCTGCAGGGGGTTTGTCATATCGTCCCCCCGTACGAGCGGCCGTTAGATCCATGGGATCTGAACAGGGTACTAGTTGCTCTCCAGAAGCCGCCTTTCGAGTCTCTGACGGATGTTTCACTCTCTCGACTATCACGGAAAGTGGCCTTTCTGGTAGCGATCACGTCTCTTCGGAGAGTGTCTGAGCTAGCAGCGCTGTCATCCAAGGCTCCCTTCCTGGTGGTCCACCAGGACAAGGTAGTGCTGCGCCCCATTCAGGAGTTTCTCCCTAAGGTAGTATCCTCGTCTCATATTAATCAGGATATCTCCTTACCTTCCTTTTGTCCTCATCCGGTTCACCGGTATGAAAAGGATTTACATTTGTTAGATCTGGTGAGAGCACTCAGAATCTACATTTCCCGCACGGCGCCCCTGCGCCGCTCTGATGCACTCTTTGTCCTTGTCGCTGGCCAGCGCAAGGGGTCGCAGGCTTCTAAAGCCACCCTGGCTCGATGGATCAAAGAACCAATTCTGGAAGCCTACCGTTCTGCGGGGCTTCCGGTTCCTTCAGGGCTGAAGGCCCATTCAACCAGAGCCGTGGGTGCGTCCTGGGCATTACGACACCAGGCTTCGGCTCAACAAGTGTGCCAGGCAGCTACCTGGTCGAGTTTGCACACTTTCACCAAACATTATCAGGTGCATACCTATGCTTCGGCGGACGCCAGCCTAGGTAGAAGAGTCCTGCAGGCGGCAGTTGCCTCCTCGTAGGGGAGGGCTGTCTTGCAGCTCTAACTTGAGGTATTTTGTTACCCACCCAGGGACTGCTTTTGGACGTCCCAATCGTCTGGGTCTCCCAATAGAGCGCCGAAGAAGAAGGGAATTTTGTTACTTACCGTAAATTCCTTTTCTTCTAGCTCTGTTGTCCTTCGGGATTTTTGGTTTGTTTGCGGGTACACATGTTGTTCATGTTGAACGGTTTTCAGTTCTCCGATGTTACTCGGAGTGAATTTGTTTAAACCAGTTATTGGCTTTCCTCCTTCTTGCTTTAGCACTAAAACTGAGCAGCCCGTGATCCCACGGGGGGTGTATAGCCAGAAGGGGAGGGGCCTTACACTTTTTAGTGTAATGCTTTGTGTGGCCTCCGGAGGCAGTAGCTATACACCCAATCGTCTGGGTCTCCCAATAAGAGCTAGAAGAAAAGGAATTTACGGTAAGTAACAAAATTCCCTTCTTTCGGTCTGTATGCCATCCTTGTGCACATGGACCAATGCAAGTGAATGAGCTAGTTCATGTCACAATTCTCTGTGCAGAGCATCTCACAGATCTGGTGATGCTCTGCGGCACTTATAGATCTGGCAGTGTGTCTATTCCTTTGTGCAGAGCATCTTGCCCTTGGAGATGCTCTACGGCACCATCCTTGATAATGAACTCAGCTGTTTCATCTTCCGGGTAATTGCTCAGGCTTCTTTACTGAGAATGCTCCCCCAGAACTCTGCCAGTTGTATTCGCTGGCTCTGCTGTGTTGCCATAGTTTGTGTGTCTGCTGTATTCTGATTCTGATCTTGGTATTCTGATCCCGGACTGTTATTGGACCTCTCTCTGCCCGCTGCCTATTCCTGTCGTGCATTCCTGTCTTGGACCCCAGACCGTTATCTGACTACGTCTTTGCTTGCTCCCTTTATCTACTACATGCTCTTCTGGTATTGTGATCCTCGGATTGTGCCCTGACTACGTCTCTGTTTACCCCTTATGATTATACGTTACCTCCTGTTACCAGACCCCGACTCTGATTTGGTGCCAGATTTGGTGTCCCGTTGTCAGAGGACAAAACTATTGGTCCTTCTCCAGTCCTGTCTTTCCTAGGTATCGAGTTCGATTCAAATGCGATGGTTTTTCGACTTCAAGATGTCGAAGCTGCTATCCATGATAATGGGGTTTTGTGCTGTCCGGAGTGTGACCCTCCATCAGATGCAATCTTTGTTGGGCCTTCTAGTATTCGCCTGTCGTGTCATGCCAATGGGCAGAATTTTTTCCCGCAGGCTATCCCTGGCTACAAAAGGTGTTCTGCTCCCCCACCATCGTATCAGGATAACCTCCCACTTGACTCTCCTGACTACCTTTCCGTCCATGCGACCCTGTAAGGTTGTGACTAGCATTACAGTTCACATGAAAAAATGCAGTGATCTAGACTAATATGTTTGGGTCAAACTCGTCCATTAAAGGGGTTATCCAGGACAATATTCATTTTTTACAATGTCCTTAAGAACGAACAGGCAGGTAATTGCTAAATGCCCACCTGTTGTGCCCAGTGCTGACCTCTACACAGAGCAGTTGACCGCTCCTGTCGATGATTCTGTGATTTTCGCTGATGTGACATAGACAGAGCAGTGGCTTCTCTTCCGCTCTGCTTTGTTGACAGGCTGTGATAGCCGATGTCATGGTGATTGCCAGCCGTTCACCGCTGCATAACTGTGGAAGACGGCTGTCAATGAGCATGACATCGGCAGTCACGCCCTATCAACAGAGTAGCCTGACAGAAGAAGAGCTGCTCTGTTGATGTGGAGCAGCTGTATTGCCGTCAGGAGTGGTCACTGACAGTCCTGAGCCACGTCCGATAAAACACCAGGTAGTTGCTAAGTTTTTAGCAACTACCTGCTTGTTATATTTTTAGTTCATTGTAAAAAAAACTCCCCTGTCTGATAGAAAGTGAGTGTACAGATAGATAAAGCCGGCGTCCTTTATAAACAAAAATAAACTTTTTATATTGCAGTTTTGAATACTTTTCTAAAGGGAACCAGTCGCCAGATTTTTCGCTTATAAGCTGCGGCCTCCACCAATGAGCTCTTATATACAGCATTCTAGAATACTGTATATAAGAGACCAGGCCAATCTGTATAATATAAAAAACACCCTTATTATACTCCCCTGGGGGGAGATCGGGGTCCAATGAGCGTTGTTGGTCTTGGTCTGGTGCCTCCTCTCTTCCTTCCATCGCCGTCCTCCTTCATAGCTCCATGTGGATGGCGCATCCTACGTCATCCATAAAGAGACCGCCATTGCGCTCCTGCGCATGCACACTTTGAGGGCAGAGCAAAGTACTGTAATGTACATGTGCAGGGAAAGTTCAAAGACCACACGCGCATGCGCACTACAATACTTTGATCTGCCCTTAGCAGACCAAAGTGCACTTGTGCAGGAGCGCAATGGAGGCCTCTTTGTGGATGATGTAGGACGCGTCATGCACATGTAGCTAGGCATGAGGACGGCGACTGCACAGGATAGAGGAAGCGCCGGACCCGAAACCAGCGACGCTCATCGTACCCAACCGCCCCCTAGGTGAGTATTATAAAGGTTTTATGTTATACAGAGCGGCCTGGGCTCTTATATACAGTATTCTAGAATGCTGTGTATAAGAGCTCATTGGTGGTGGCCACAGGTAATAGGGGACCAATCTGGTGACAGGTTCCCTTTAATTGCATACGGCGGTTGTTTAGCATTTGAACAAGAAAATAGCCATTTTTTCTTATCACGGACATCCCTTTTAAGAAGTAGATCTTAATAAGTAATGAAAAATTTAACTAAAGTATATATATATATATTTATTTTTTTTAATTAGGACAACCGGAGAAACCTGTGGAGAATCATGAATATGTCTCCAATGATCCTTTAAATGAAAATATAGGAATCGCGCCAGAATTTGACAGCGAAATCCCCAATATTCCATTATTCTATCCCACACCTTTGGCTTTGGATTCACTTATGCCGTGGAGATCTCCACTGGATAATATTCCTACAAGTACTGAATTGCATCCTAAATCTGACAAATGTGTGGTCCAAACTCCAAATTTTAATCCGGAGAACACAGATCACAGTGTAAAGACCTTTCCTTGCCCTCAATGTGATAAACGCTTTAAACTGAAGAAAAGTCTTGTCACGCATATAAAAACCCACACAGGGGAGAGACCTCTGTCCTGCACCGAGTGCGAGAAAAGCTTCATCCATAAGCGGAGCCTCCTCGATCACCAAAGAATTCACACCGGGGAGAAGCCGTTTCCTTGTTCCGAGTGTGGAAAGTGCTTCAGACATAAAGTCGGTCTTCGGAGCCACCAGAGAATTCACACGGGGGAGAAGCCATACGGTTGTTCGGATTGTGGGAGACATTTTGGAACTAGAACAGCTCTTGTTTGCCATCAGAGATCTCACACAGGAGAGAAGCCTTTCTCGTGTTCAGATTGTGGTGCGAGTTTCACGAAGAAAGATTATCTTATTGCACATCAAAAAATTCATACCGGTGAAAACACAGTTTCATGCTCCTACTGTGGGAATAAATTCATGCATAAATCCACTCTTATTCAGCATCACTATTTTTGCCCTGCAAAAAAAACTCTTCTAGGACAGAAAATACTTTCATGATAAATACAGTATTATTTTTACCCAGCACTGATGTGCCTCTGACTACTAATACAATGCTTCCATCACATCCTCCGTTTACGTCTCTGTCCTTATTTCCCAATTCATTCATATTCCATTAGTAACTGTTACTGGTCCTCCAGGTTGTCTATCGGGTGCACCCTCACCAGACCAGTAGCCATATTTTTGGTCCGCGTTCTCCTTACATGGCCATGTCTCTTACCTCATGTGCAGGGCATTGCAGCCTAGGTGTCCCTGGCTAAGTCCACTCATATATATATATATATATATATATATACATATATATATATAGTCACAGTTAGTTTCTCGTGGACATAATCATGGATTTCTAAGCTGCAATGAGGTAAGAGACACGGCTATATCAGGAGAGCTATAGTTCATATTTATTTGTAGGTATTTGCTAATATTATTATCACACCTACTACATATTGGGAGAAGGTAATACCCATTTAAGGCCCCCTTCACACATTTGTGTCTCCGGTACGTGTGACATCCGTTTTCGCACGTACTGGAGACACTGACACACGTAGATCTATTAATATCAATGGGTCTGCGCATACGTGTGTGTTTTCACATGGACCGTGTGTCCGTGTGCAGCATATGTGTGCCTGTGTGCTCCACACGGAGACATGTCCATTTTTCTCTGGCTGCACAGGTGTCACACGGACCGCACAGATGTGGTCCATGTGACATCAGTGTGACACGTACTGGAGAAAACCACGTTTCTGTGAAATAAAATTATTTTCTACACTCACCTTCTCCAGCGCTGCTGTCTCTGCCGCTGCTGTCACTTGCTTCCAACCCCCACTCATTATGCTCATTGTATGTTTATTGCACCGAAGACCGGAAGCAGCAGCATCGTCAGAGACAACAGGGCCGGAGACTGCAGTGCGGAAGACATCAGCACCATGGACAGCAGCGCCAGAGACAGGTGAGCATAAAGTTCCTGTTCTCCTTGTATTATCACGGATAGCACACTGAGAACACTCGTGCCAAAATCACGGCACATGGAGGGCCATACGCCCCTTTTACACCTCCGTGGAAAACGTGTGTGGTTATTCACGGACGTGTGAAGGAGGCCTAAAGGCCCCGTCACACGCAACGACGGATCTAACGAGATATCGCTGGGATCACGGATTCCGTGACGCACATCCGGCATCGTTAGCGACGTCGTTGCGTGTGAAACGCACGAACGACCGTTAACGATGGAAAATACCTTATCGTCCATCGTTGACACGTCGTTCATTTTCAAAAAATTGTTGATTCTTGAGGACGCAGGTTGTTCGTTGTTCCCGAGGCAGCACACATCGCTATGTGTGACACCTCGGGAACGACGACCTACCGCTTACCTGCGGCCGCCGGCAATGAGGAAGGAAGGAGGGTGAGCGGGATGTTACGGCCGCTCATCTCTGCCCCTCCGCTTCTATTGGGCGGCCGCTTAGTGACGTCGCTGTGACGCCGAATGAACCGCCCCCTTAGAAAGGAGGCGGTTCGCCGGCAACAGCGACGTCGCTAGGCAGGTAAGTACGTATGATGCCTCATAATGATTTTGTGCGCCACGGGCAGCAATTTGCCCGTGACGCACAAACGACGGGGGCGGGTGCTTTCACCAGCGACATCACTAGCAATATCGCTGCATGTAACACCCCCTTTAGGCTGTTTGCCCACAGTGCGCGTTTAGTGAATTTTTGACGCTTCATATTTTCGCTGCGACAAAACGCAACGTCTTCCAGTTCTAGCAAAGTGGATAGATTTATAGAAATCTCCTGCGGTCTGCGCTTCTTTATTAATCCATGTAAACCGACCTGTGGTGCGTGTTTCAGATCTGCAACATGTCAATTTTTTCCTGTGGCTACACTGAGTTTCTTTGTCGCTCCTTATTGGGAGACCCAGACAATTGGGTGTATAGCTATGCCTCCGGAGGCCACACAAAGTATTACACTAAAAGTGTAAAGCCCCTCCCCTTCAGCCTATACACCCCCCGTGCTGCCACGGGCTCATCAGTTTTTATGCTTTGTGCGAAGGAGGTCAGATATGCACGCATAGCTCCACAGCTTAGTCAGCAGCAGCTGCTGACTATGTCGGATGGAAGAAAAGAGGGCCCATAACAGGGCCCCCAGCATGCTCCCTTCTCACCCCACTCTTGTCGGCGGTGTTGTTAAGGTTGAGGTATCCATTGCGGGTACGGAGGCTGGAGCCCACATGCTGCTTTCCTTCCCCATCCCTCAATTAGGGCTCTGGGTGAAGTGGGATCCTTTCGGTCTCCAGGCACAGGAGACCGTGCTCCATCCACAGCTCCTGAGGACCATGCTGGATAGGAGCCGAGTATCGTTCAGGGACATGGCCCTGCTACTTTGAGGTACTCTGTGTCCCCGTGGGGACCGCGCACAGCAACACTCCAGCATTGCTGGGTGTGCTAGTGCACCGGGGACAGCAGCGCTGACTGCGTTTGTGCCATTACACACTTCAGCGTCGCTGAGTGTGTTCGTGTAGGGGGACTGCCGCGCTGACCGCCGCTGCCATGGTTATCACTGCGGCGCGGCTGGGACTGTTAGTGCGCCGGGGACTTCCGCGCCGACCGCGCTTATACGGCGGCCGCGCTTATAACTCGAGTCCCCGGCTTTTGCGGCCTAGTCTCGTTTTTCTTCCCGCCCCCAGCCCTGCCAATCAGGGGAAGGGCGGGACGCTGTACAGGACGGCAGCACTGAGGGCTAGAGCATGCTTTGCATACTCCACCCCCCTCACTCTGCACAGTGGGGCACCAGTTCCCGCACTTTTCTGGGTCACGCCCACGGCTCCCTCCTCTCCTCAGGACGCCGGCAGCCATTCCTCTCAGCTCTGCTAACACTGGAGAGGAGAGACAAGCTCAGGGAGACCCAGGCAGGATTTCTGGTGCCCACACAACCGCTTTGCGCAGGCGGTAAGCAGCACCTGTGGTGCTGGCCCCACTAGTGCAGAAGTGTACTTATAGATTATATGATTATAGACTATACTTTACACTGTATGGTGCACTGTTGATTTTTGTCTATATACCCTCCTGTATTGCTCAGAGGAGACAACAGCATGTCGTCCACAAATAGCAAGGGTGCCAAAGCACAGACTTACTATGCTGCCTGTGCAGCATGTACGGCTATACTGCCGGCAGGTTCCACTGACCCTCATTGTGTGCAATGCTCGGCCCCTGTGGCACTTTCTCAGCCGGAGCCTCTGCTAAGGGGGGCCCAGGGAGAACCACCTGTTAACACTGTCCAGGTGACAGGGACGGAGTTTGCAGTTTTTACTGAAAGACTTTCTGAGACTATGGCTAAGATATTAGAAGCCTTGCAGTCCAGGCCGGCATCTCAAGCCAGGGGCACTGTGGAATCATTGCCCCCTGGTCCCCCTCAGTTGGAACAGCAATGTCCTCCCGGGGTGTCTCATGGATCCCAGGGTGAGGTCTCTGACACGGACCGCAGCCCCAGACCGATTAAGCGAGCTCGCTATGATATCCCCTCGACATCATCACAATGTTCAGGGTCTCAGCGAGAGGACTCTCTGTATGATGAAGCGGAGGTAGCTGATCAGGATTCTGATCCTGAAGCCGCTCTCAACCTTGATACTCCTGATGGGGACGCCATAGTGAATGATCTTATTGCGTCCATCAATGAAATGTTGGATATTTCTCCCTCAGCTCCTCCAGTGGAGGAGTCAGCCTCTCAGCAGGAGAAATTCCGTTTCAGGTTTCCCAAGCGTACAAAGAGTATGTTTCTGGACCACTCTGACTTCAGAGAGGCAGTCCAGAAACACCGAGCTTGTCCAGATAAGCGTTTTTCCAAGCGCCTTAAGGATACACGTTACCCTTTCCCCCCTGACGTGGTCAAGGGCTGGACTCAGTGTCCCAAGGTGGATCCTCCAATCTCCAGACTTGCGGCTAGATCCATAGTTGCAGTGGAAGATGGAGCTTCACTCAAGGATGCCACTGACAGACAGATGGAGCTCTGGTTGAAATCCATCTATGAAGCTATCGGCGCGTCTTTTGCTCCAGCATTCGCAGCCGTATGGGCACTCCAAGCTATCTCAGCTGGTCAGGCGCAAATTGACGCACTCACACGTACGTCTGCGCCGCAGGTGGCGTCCATAACCTCTCAAACGTCGGCATTTGCGTCCTACGCTATTAATGCTGTCCTGGACACTGCGAGCCGTACAACGGCGGTTGAAGCCGACAATTCGGTGGCAATACGCAGGGCCTTGTGGCTGCGGGAATGGAAGGCAGATTCGGCTTCCAAAAAGTGCTTAACTGGATTGCCATTTTCTGGCGACCGTTTGTTTGGTGAGAGATTGGATGAAATCATCAAACAATCCAAGGGAAAGGAAACATCATTACCCAAGGCCAAACCAAAAACACCCCAACAGAGGAGGGGACAGTCGAGGTTTCGGTCCTTTCGGAGTGCGGGCAGGTCCCAATTCTCCTCGTCCAAAAGGCCGCAGAAGGATCAGAGGAACTCCGACGCATGGCGGTCTAAATCACGTCCTAAGAAGACCGCCGGAGGTGCCGCTACTAAGGCGGCTTCCTCATGACTTACGGCCTCCTCACACCGCATCCTCGGTCGGTGGCAGGCTCTCCCGCTTTTGCGACACCTGGCTGCCACAAGTAAAAGACCGTTGGGTGAGAGACATTTTGTCTCACGGTTACAGGATAGAGTTCACCTCTCGTCCTCCGACTCGATTCTTCAGAACATCTCCGCCTCCCGAGCGAGCCGCAGCTCTTCTGCAGGCGGTGGGCATTCTGAAGGCAGAAGGAGTGGTGGTCCCGGTTCCTCTTCAGCAACAGGGTCACGGTTTCTACTCCAACCTGTTTGTGGTTCCAAAGAAGGACGGGTCCTTCCGTCCTGTTTTGGACCTAAAACTGCTCAACAAACACGTAAGGACCAGGCGGTTCCGGATGGAATCCCTCCGCTCCGTCATCGCCTCAATGTCCCAAGGAGATTTCCTAGCATCGATCGATATCAAGGATGCTTATCTCCACGTACCAATTGCTCCAGAGCATCAGCGCTTCTTGCGCTTCGCCATAGGAGACGAACACCTTCAGTTCGCGGCACTGCCGTTCGGCCTGGCGACAGCCCCAAGGGTTTTCACCAAGGTCATGGCTACAGTAGTTGCGGTCCTCCACTCTCAGGGTCACTCAGTGATACCTTACTTAGACGATCTGCTGGTCAAGGCACCCTCTCAAGAGGCATGCCAACACAGCCTCAACGTTACTCTGGAGATTCTCCAGAGTTTCGGGTGGATCATCAATTTTCCAAAGTCAAATCTGACACCGGTCCAATCGCTGACATATCTTGGCATGGAGTTTCATACTCTTCCAGCGATAGTGAAGCTTCCGCTGGACAAACAGCGTTCACTACAGACAGGGGTGCAATCTCTCCTTCAAGGTCGGTCACACCCCTTGAGGCGCCTCATGCACTTCCTGGGGAAGATGGTGGCAGCAATGGAAGCAGTCCCTTTCGCGCAGTTTCACCTGCGTCCACTTCAATGGGACATCCTACGCAAGTGGGACAGGAGGCCGACGTCCCTAGACAGGAACGTCTCCCTCTCTCAGGCAACCAAAGCTTCCCTTCGGTGGTGGCTTCTTCCCACCTCATTATCGAAGGGGAAATCCTTCCTACCCCCATCCTGGGCGGTAGTCACGACGGACGCGAGTCTGTCAGGGTGGGGAGCAGTTTTTCTCCACCACAGGGCTCAGGGTACGTGGACTCAGCAAGAGTCCTCACTTCAGATCAATGTTCTGGAGATCAGGGCAGTGTATCTTGCCCTAAAAGCGTTCCAGCAGTGGCTGGAAGGCAAGCAGATCCGAATTCAGTCGGACAACTCCACAGCGGTGGCTTACATCAACCACCAAGGTGGGACACGCAGTCGGCAAGCCTTCCAGGAAGTCCGGCGGATTCTGCTGTGGGTGGAAGCCACAGCATCCACCATATCCGCAGTTCACATCCCGGGCGTAGAAAACTGGGAAGCAGACTTTCTCAGTCGCCAGGGCATGGACGCAGGGGAATGGTCCCTTCACCCGGACGTGTTTCAGGAGATCTGTTGCCGCTGGGGGATGCCGGACGTCGACCTAATGGCGTCACGGCACAACAACAAGGTCCCAACATTCATGGCTCGATCTCAAGATCACAGAGCTCTGGCGGCAGACGCCTTAGTTCAGGATTGGTCGCAGTTTCGGCTTCCTTATGTGTTTCCTCCTCTGGCACTGTTGCCCAGAGTGTTACGCAAGATCAGGGCCGACTGCCGCCGCGTCATCCTCGTCGCTCCAGACTGGCCGAGGAGGTCGTGGTACCCGGATCTGTGGCATCTCACGGTCGGCCAACCGTGGGCACTGCCAGACCGACCAGACTTGCTGTCTCAAGGGCCGTTTTTCCATCTGAATTCTGCGGCCCTCAACCTGACTGTGTGGCCATTGAGTCCTGGATCCTAGCGTCTTCAGGATTATCTCAAGAGGTCATTGCCACTATGAGACAGGCTAGGAAACCAACGTCCGCCAAGATCTACCACAGGACGTGGAAAATATTCCGGTCGTGGTGCTCTGCTCAGGGGTTTTCTCCCTGGCCATTTGCCTTGCCCACTTTTCATCTCAATCAGGACATCTCCTTACCCTCGTTTTGTCCTCATCCAGTTCACCAATGTGAAAAGGATTTGCACTTGTTAGATCTGGTGAGAGCACTCAGACTCTACATTTCTCGTACGGCGCCCCTGCGCCGCTCGGATGCACTCTTTCTCCTTGTCGCTGGCCAGCGTAAAGGGACACAAGCTTCCAAGTCAACCCTGGCTCAGTGGATCAAGGAACCAATTCTCGAAGCTTACCGTTCCTCGGGGCTTCCGGTTCCCTCAGGACTGAAGGCCCATTCTACCAGGGCCGTGGGAGCGTCCTGGGCCTGGCGACACCAGGCTACGGCTCAGCAGGTGTGTCAGGCAGCTACCTGGTCGAGCCTGCACACTTTCACGAAACACTATCAGGTGCATACCTATGCTTCGGCAGATGCCAGCCTAGGTAGGCGAGTCCTTCAGGCGGCAGTTGCCCACCTGTAGGACGGAGCCGTTACGGCTCTATTATGAGGTATTATTTACCCACCCAGGGACTGCTTTTGGACGTCCCAATTGTCTGGGTCTCCCAATAAGGAGCGACAAAGAAGAAGGGAATTTTGTTTACTTACCGTAAATTCCTTTTCTTCTAGCTCCAATTGGGAGACCCAGCACCCGCCCCTGTTTTTGTATACACATGTTGTTCATGTTAAATGGTTTCAGTTCTCCGATATTCCTTCGGATTGAATTTACTTTAAACCAGTGTATAATTTTTTCCTCCTTCGGGCTTTTGCACCAAAACTGATGAGCCCGTGGCAGCACGGGGGGTGTATAGGCTGAAGGGGAGGGGCTTTACACTTTTAGTGTAATACTTTGTGTGGCCTCCGGAGGCATAGCTATACACCCAATTGTCTGGGTCTCCCAATTGGAGCTAGAAGAAAAGGAATTTACGGTAAGTAAACAAAATTCCCTTCTTTCTGTGCAGATTCTCCCTATAGACTTGCATTAGATGCGGAAAATCTGCAGGGAAGAAATGCACGTGAGTTTTAAGTGCTGTTCCACTGCGGAATTACTTTATAAATGCCTGTATCCACACATGATGGCATCTAAAACAAAGTAGCCTTGATTAAAATGATATACCAAAAAGAGACAAAAACTGCAGCATAAAAAAATGTGCTAAAAAACGTAGGTAAAAAACGAAAACGCAAGTAACCTAATTTACATAATGGGTGCGGAAAATATGCAACATCAAAAACACAAAAGCTCATGGTGGTAACGTACCTTTAATAGAAAACAATGATGCGGTCAATCATGTTTGCAGGTAATTTTTACCACAAAGTGAATGCCCTAACCCCTCTACCACCACCCAATTTCTTTCCACTATTTCACCACACTTCGGTTTTCAGTACTTTATACGGTAAAAAGAACGGAGCCATTCAAAACTACAACTTGTCTTGCAAAAAAAACAAGTCCTCATATGTCTATGTCAATGGAATCGTTAAAAAGAAGTGGCTCTTGAAAAAAGGGAAGAAAAAGCAAAAGCGCAAAAAAACAAAAAAAATCTTTGTCCTTAAAGGGCTAAAGGGGGCTTTACACGCTGCGACATCGCTAATGTAAACTCGTTGGGGTCACGGAATTGGTGACGCACATCCGGTCGCTTTAGCGATGCCGTTGCGTGTGACACCTATGAGCGATTTTGCATCGTTGCAAAAACGTGCAAAATCGCTCATCGGTGACATGGGGGTCCATTCTCAAAAATCGTTACTGCAGCAGTAACGAGGTTGTTCCTCGTTCCTGCGGCAGCACACATCGCTCCGTGTGATGCCGCAGTAACAAGGAAGCTCCCCTACCTGCCTCCCGGCCGCTATGCGGAAGGAAGGAGGTGGGCGGGATGTTACGTCCCGCTCATCTCCGCCCCTCTGCTTCTATTGGGCGGCGGTTCAGTGATGCAGCTGTGACGTCGCTGTGACGCTGAACGAACCGCCCACTTAGAAAGGAGGCGGTTCGCCGGTCACAGCGACGTCGCCGGGCAGGTAAGTAGTGTGACGGGTCTGGGCGATGTTGTGCGGGACAGGCAGCGATTTGCCCGTGTCGCACAACAGATGGGGGCGGGTACCCACGCTAGCGATATCAGTACCGATATCGCAGCATGTAAAGCGGCCTTAATACAGGAAACTGCATTTAGTTTTGGTAATTTTAATGGCTGCTGACGTATAAAATCCTAGGCGATACGGATGTAACAAAAAAACACAATAAGAAGTAAAAATCATCCGTTTTTTTCCATATTATTTTTTTTTTTAGACGCTCGTGTGAACTTGGCCAAAGAAAGAGATCACAGATGCTGAGTGTAGAGGTCCGGCTATGTTACATTATGGCTGGTAAAGGCTTCTCTAAACAATCTCAACGTCCTAAAGAGTACGAATAGCGACTTCCAGTGTAAACTGGTCTCTAAAAATCCTCAAAAAAGTGCAACACGGGTAAATAAAGAAAGATATACAATAATTTAGTACAAGCCGTGACATTTCTAGCTTTGTATGTTAAGTGGCTTCCTATCAAATATGTGGGTGTTCAGATGGTTGTATTTCATTGTCCATATACTGACCATGAATCTCCTGACTTATTATGCCTATATGTGTGGGTTGGGAGACCCACAGCCTAGCGGTCCATGTACGGATTGTGAAATATGCCCATCTGAAGCCAGCTGTGAAAGTTGAAGTTGACTGTCCCATCCATCCCAGCTTCCTGCTTGTTGGGGACAAGGTAGACGCCTGTGCTTGATTGATAGTTCAGACCAGCGTCATGGTTTCACCGGTGGCCCACACTGTGCTCTCCATTTGCTGTTATAGCAGCCTTGCCTCTAAAGCTGGCACAATGAGTTCAGCATGGCCATCGAACATCGACGGAACCGGGGATTCCCGGACTGTGTCCTATGCTGGTACTTGCCAGGCCTCAAACTATGCTGAACTGATTGTGTCTGCCTTTGTCGGATCACAGACATTAATTATTTTGAGGTCTGGCAAGTACCAGCGTGGAAAACTGTCTGGGAATCCCCGATTCCGTCGACTGTTGACGGCCATGCTGAACTCATTGTGCCTGCCCTCGTCAGATCGCAAACGTTGCCTGGAAAGTACCAATGTGGGAGATTGGCTAGAAATCCCCGGTTCCGTCGACTGTCGACGGCCATGCTGAACTCATTGTGCCTGCCCCTGTCGGATCAGAGACGTTCTGGTTCCATTGCCTCTAAAGTTGACCTGCATTTGTGTGGGTTTCCACGAGGCTCTTTAGTTTCCTACCATACTCCAAAAATGTGAATTTAATTTAGTTTTTTTTGTGGAGCCTGATTGTATTGGTCTACGAACAAGTAAATGTGGCAGGTAAAAGGTGCTGCTACTATCTATTCTGCATACTCCTTCAGTGTGCTCATAGTGGTGTTAGCATCTACAATTATTTATAGCACCCCAGGTGTCATGTGGTGTTCAATTCCACACTCGTTTTTGTTCTCCTTTTTCCGTGTCATTTCTATGGAGTTTTGTTATTGTGTTTCCAGCCCGCCTCATGGGTGGGGGAGAGGGGGAGTAAGATCAGGGCTCAGACAGGAGACAGGGTCATGGTGGGGGCTCAGACCTCGCTACTATCGAGCCTACCTCTGAGATAAGGGACAGCGCATGGTCTCAAGTCTGAGGGCCAGCTGAGGAGCCCCTGTCCTGTCATTTCTTACTCCATCATAACAGGCGTGTCTTCTACATGTGAAAACACATCAGCTAATAGCATTGGTCCAAACTGAAAAGTTCTTATGTAATTTGCCTGCCATCACTCACTTCTTTATCTGGAGATAAGCGTTGCCGATGATGTTGCATCTAGACATACCTGCCATGACTCCTACACATTTGGAAATTATCCTCCACATGTCCAATGCCAATGATGTCAAGCCTACAAATACCTGGCGAGAGAATTTCATGATTGGCGTGTATGATGAACATGTCCTGCTTTTCACGAGGGCCTTGTTCATAGTCACCTGGTAGCTCTAAAATGTCTACGACAAACAGGCTTGGCAATAACTACTCCACTTCTCAGATTCCAGGGGCTGCCCTGTCCTTTACCCTTTAACCCCTGTATAGGGACTTACACAGGGACCCCTAGTCCTGCCAATAGAGTCAGTGCTGTTTAGTGGTGCAAGCTGCCAAGACTAGTTAGATTGCCGAGTGAGAACATGGAAGTACAAAATTGTAAATCAAGCAGATTAAAGTTCAAGCTAAAGTCAGAAAACAGGAGAAATCAGGAAGCAACATAAGTGAGAGTGTGCCGCCCCGTGCCAGCAGCTGAGCTGCTCGGATCCGGGTTCTCAGTGGCTCAAGGGTCTCCGGACCTCGGGGTCATGCAGCCACTCAAATGAAGGGGGTATTTACAAGGGATTATAGCGTTTGTGACGCCATCCGTGGTGTGTGGTAATTAGGAGTACCACCGCTGCATTTGGGAGTACCCAGGGATGATGAAACGGGGCAGCAAGGTGTTAAAACCCTCCACGGGTAGGGATAATGCCCCGGGACTCGATGTGTGAGGAATAAGGCCGTAGGATGCAGGGATCACTCTTGTACTCCTTCAGTCCATTAAGCAGACACCGTCAACCAAGTAAACCAAATCTCTGGACACCGCTGCCGCTGAGGGGAGCTAGTTCAGGTCCCGTCCCCAATGGTGCTGCCTGATGATCCGTGACCTTCCTCCTGGCACTAAGTTTACTTCTTTGGTGGTCCCGGTAGTGTGAAACTTGCCGGGTCCCACTCCCCACTACGGTTAAGTGTGGGAGCTTGCTCTCAGGGTTCACGCTTGGGATTTTCTGGACTGTTTTGGGTGGAAAGTCATATCTCCCTCGTTGCGCTAGTACCCTGATTTTGGAGCGGTTGGGAACGAATCTTAAAGGCTCCGTTCTCCACGGGTAAATTATTGGGTTGCATGCAGCTACTACCCGACCTAGGGTCCACGTACCCCGTAGTGCCTTGGTCCCAGCCCGGTGATGGTGCAAGGCCGCCGGCTGTCTTGCTCGACACATCCGTGCACCTTGCCACGATCCCCTGTGACAGGGGGTCCAGCTCCTCTAGGCCCAGACCACTGTCTGCCACCTAGACAGTCTTCTTATGGGAGTCCCCGCTCCCGGCCTCCTCAGAGCTCCTCACAGCTCGAGGGGTACTCTCCAACCTCCACTCACTAACCAACTCTCTAACCGACTGACTACACTCCTCGCCTTCCCTCCCTGACCCCTCAGGTGGGTGACTATTCCACTCAAGCCGTCCACTTGTGTGTCTGGTGCGTGTGGTGCAGGGTGTATCTAGGATTTGATTAGCTGATGTAGGCAAAACCCATTTGGTTAGGGACCCATAACTAAAAGGGAGGCGGATACTGCATGGGAGGGTAGATTGTGCAAAACCCTGTGTCGACCTGATAGTCCAGGGGCGTCACACAAGGACTAGCGCTACAACCCAGGAAAGCAGAACTCATTGACTGGCAGTGGAAGTCAGAGGCCTAGGCACTTAAATAGCAGATAACCACATCCAGGGCCCTCATAAAGGAGTAATCAAAACCAAACAATTGACCCCATAGCTCCCTGATCTAGATGCACCAAAAATTCCATGAATAAAATAGGATTGACACTGTTACATGTCACCAGCAACAAATGCGCAGTGCCGCAGACAAGAGGAAGATCCACATGCACAAAAAAATCCTAATTCTACCTGAAGGCATCCTACATCCTTTAGGACGGGTTCAACCAGGAGCAGATTTCCAGTTGCAATTTATCCGAATAAGATGCAAAACTTTTAGGCTAAGTTTACAGGACAAAGTCTTCAACTGGATTCTGCCTGAAAAAAGCACCACAAATCCACCGCAGCAAAATGAACATAATGCACAGCCATGTAAAACCAACACTGTGGGAACGTCCAGCTGTGACCGCAAATCACCTGAGTGATGTCACCGGTGATCGCGCAGCTCACTCAGTCTCTGCCTGAAACTCACAGCATGCGGTCATATTCTATGGCTGTTCGTTGTGAATTCAGATGTAGCAGAGCTGGAATCATCATGGGACCTTGTGTGGATTACGGGGTGTTCTGGGGGTTAAAAAGGGTACTTTTTTGTCTTGTATTCCAAATAAAGGATTTTTGGATGTTTGTGTCTATTTCATTTCACTTACAGATTAGTAATGGTGGGGTCTCATAGACGACGCCCATTACTAATCTTGGACCTAGTGGCAGCTGTGAGCTGCGAATAACTCCTTTTTTCCCTGATTGCCATCGCACCAGGGCAATCGGGATGAGCCAGGTAAAGCATCGGGATTATCGATGTGGCAATTCTGGGTGGCTGCAGACTGCTATTTTTAGGCTGAGGGGGCTCAATAACCATGGGTCTCTCCAGCCTGAGAATACCAACCCCCAACTGTCAGACATTATTTTAGCTGGGTATCCAAATTGGGGGGTACCACATGCTGTCTTTTAAATTATTTTTTTAAGATTTATTTCTTAAAAAGCCGCATGCAGTCCCTCTTATTTTGAAACACAGACAAGATAAGCTCACGGCTGGGGGATGCAGACTGTAGTCACATGCTTTATCTGTGCTGGGTATCATAATATGGGGGGAACCTACGCCAGTTGTTTTATCTATTTCTTTTTACATCATGATCGTGACACGCAGAGCCTGTGATTGGTTGCAGGCAGACACTGTCACACATGCTGGGGGCGCGTCTGACTGCAACCAATCACAAACGCCATGTCGGCCAGTGGGCGAGGAAAAGCAGTACATATGCATTAGTACATTAGCGATAATGAGTAGCCCCGGAAGAAGAATGAGCAGCCACGGTGCAGTTCCAGCCGCGTCGGAGCCTCGTTAAGTATGAAGCGCTTGCTTCATTCTCATTTTCCCTTTTTTTTCCGAGTGCCCCATCCTGATTATTATTTCCATACCCTGCACTCGGGTACGTTTGAAACCGCGTGGATCCGGACTTTTACAGTCCGGGTCCACCCATCACTGTAAAATCTATATAGCTATCTACCTATCAATTATCTCTCTCTGTCTATCTTCTGTGCACATCTTTAACACATAAAAACATTAATTTCTTGGATGTATTTTATTCTGGTGCTTTTCACGGACCCATTGACTTGTATGGGTCCATGTGTCTAATCTGACAGGAAAAATTGACACGTGTGGTTCACACTGACAGTGTGAGGATCACCTTTTAATTAGTACGAGTGTGAACATGTCCCCATTACATGTGAAAATGGACGCCACACGTACTGGAAACACTGGAAACACACACGGTGACTCCACCTGCACCATTTTAGTCAATGGTCCCGTCTGTGCATACGTCCGAATCCCTTTTTGCCAGGGATTCGGACGGAAGAGCAGACAGAACCGCTGAATGGCTAGAGCACCACAGTGTGAAAGCCCCCTAACATGTGCTATGTGTTATTTTTGCAGATAGATCACAAACCCAATACAATATATAGACATACCTCCCAATCGTCCCGAATTCAGTGGGACTGTCCCGATTCGAGGGCTTACTCCCACTTTCCCGGTGTTCACTGCTTTTGTCCCGGCTCCTCCTTGCAGTTTATTGAATAAATTAACTCAAGAAGAGCAGTGCATAAATTAATTTCACATCTGATCTGTTTTCCCACAACGGGACTAGAACTCATGAGCTCTTTGTCCATAGGAAGCAGTTTTAGCATTGAGCCACTGCCTGTACTGAAAGACCTGTACTGCAAACAGAGAAGCCAAAAGCAAATTATTTAGCTACATAGGGATATAGATAGATATATACTGCATTTCTATGTAGGTAAAGGAAGAAGTCAGTTTCTTTGATTCCTAGAAAACTACTATAAAGAAATGAGAAAATTGACAAAAATATGATTCTATTTTCCACCCTCCTTGGGAATCAAACCAACAACTTTCAAGTACATTAAAGCGCCTCTAGCTGTGGAGCCACAGGCTCTGCTGCAATCAGAGAAAAGATTTTATATAGATGAGCCTGCAATGCAGCCTCTGACTTCACAGCAGATTACACTGGACACAGAGCTCTATTTTACAGAGCAGCATCTATCTATCTCTCTCTCTCTCTCTCTCTCTCTGTCTCTCTGTCGCTCTCTCTCTCTCTGTATATATATATATATATATATATATATATATATATCTGTATTCTAGAGGGAGAGTAAAAGATTTATTTTCTAATAAAATTACTAAAAATAAAAAAAAATAGAATAATGCCATTTTTATTGCATATTTTTTAAAAATAATAAACATCACAATTCAGCAAATGACATGGACATATTTGGCGTCCCTGTAATCGGAACGAAACGAAAAACACAGTGATCAGATTATTTATGGGAATTGGCAAATGGCGAAAAACATGGCGCAATTGATTATTTTTCTCTATTAAAACCCATAAAAAATGTAATAATGTATCGCTGAGGCCGTGTTCCCACATAGCATAAATGCTACGTTTTTTCTGCAGGTGTCCGCCCCACACAACGCAATAACAATATTCTCTGATTATTGTGTATTTGCTGCATTTATAATGCATTTTTCCCCATATCTGATATATGTTTGCTGCAGATGTGAATCTGGGATTTTAATGCATTTTAATACTTTAGAAAAGGTTTGATTCTGCATTTAAAAATACAACGGCATTTTTTTTTTTTGCTTGTATTTTTTTAAGTCTCCACAAAGAAGCCTATAGAGAAAAAAAAAACCCACCAAATCTGCACAGTTCAGCGGCGTTTTTAGATGTTCAGTGGGCGGAGAGTTCATGACATCTCATCCACTTGGACATTTAGTCCGTATTCACATGAAGTATAAATGCTGTTTTTTTCTGCTGCTTTTCTTGCAAAGAAATTCTGCTGTGTTTAATTGTCCAAGGAAAGCGGATGAGAATTTTTGAAAAGACGCCGCTGAAATCTGCAGTTTTGGTGCTTTTTTATTTTATAAGTGTAGCTTAAAAAAACGAAAGGAGAAAACTGCAGATACTTTTTAAGTGCAAAATCCAAGCTTTTCTGTACTAAAAAAAAAACCCCGCCTAAATACACATCAAAGAATGGGGAAAAGGCATCAAAAATGCATCAAAAATGCAATAACCAGAGAAGATTATTATTTTATGATTTGGTGCGGACACAGGATTTATGCAACATGTGAACACGGGCTTCCAGACACAAAAAAGCAACATGTCATATAGTGAACCTTAGGCTAAGTACACACTTCCGTTATTTTGCTTCCGTCGTAATCCGTCGCCTTGAGGAATTATGGTATCCTATAAAATATTTTGCAGAAATCCGTTTATTCCCCATAGACTTCTATTAGTGACAGATTGTGACTGATAGCCTTGTGTTGCATACGCCGCGTGACGGATCAGTCATTTACTGACTGACCGTCAGGTGCGAGCAACGCTGCATGTAAAGCTTTTAGGAGCGGCAAAAAAAAAAATCACACTCCGCAGGTGTCCGTCGCAATCCGTCAAGAGGTATAATGGTTGTCTATGGTGCTGGATTCCGCCGTAAACTGTCACACTACGGAATCCATTGCTGGATTCCGTCATGCTCTACTGAGCATGCCCAGCATGTTTGGCATACCCAATGGGCTGTCCCAAACACAATCGGATCACGACGGATCCGTCAAAAAAGAGACGCACAGCGGATGTAACGGACGCGACGGATCAATTTTTTCACAGGATTCCTGTGAACGGAATCCTGTGAAATAACACATTTGTTGCGTTAGTTGACGGCCAAAAAACGATGGATCCGTCATTGTGTCGCAACGACGGACCTGACCGATTTAAAACAACGGAAGTGTGAACTTAGCCTTATATCAATACGAGAAATTTCTGGATGATACGACTATGAATGAATGAATGAATGAATGAATGAATGAATGAACAGTCAATGTGGATTGAAACTGACGCATATGAACCAAAAATGGATCCCACACACCGAAAAAAATAAAGAAGTGCGATACTGGCATTAGACGTGTTCAGATGAGTGCATAATTGGTCAGTGTGCAAAACAAATAGTATACGGACAATGCAGGAACAATGGAGGTCAATGTGGTGGTTCACATGAAGATGTCATGCACAGTGATAGTCTGCACTACTTAGTCCGCGTCACATCAGCGGTATTATGCCGCAGGGCTGGATCCGGTACAAATGCGTTTCAGCTCCATTAATTTCCTATGGAATTGCGGCAACATGCGGTCACATGTAGTGCATGTGACCACATCCCGCCGCAACTCCATTGGAGGTGAATTGAGCTGAAATGCATTTGAACCGGATCCGGCCCCGCGGCAAAATACCGCTGATGTGAGCGGCGCTTTAGATCTGTATTTCGGATCAGACCTGCCCATTATACGTCAATAGGTGTGCAAAAATGCGGATCACATTCCGGTTATCATCCATACGGCTTCAGATTTTTTACAGATACATTATAATTATTAAAATAGGAAACGGTATTTGGTCTTTTAGTAAATTTTTAAATTGTTGATGTATGAAACGAATGTCATATGGCAATAAAAAATGGACACACAGATGACAATACGGATGAAATATTGTTATTTATGGATGAAAATCCGACAATTTTGCACAGGTCTGAATTCAGCCTGAACAGTGCACTTCACAACTTTACACCTATTTGCATCAATTAAGGGCCATTCTTAAAAGTAGGCACGCCCGGCATGCAGGCCTCCCAGCAGTGCACCATTGCAGTAAGGTAGGGAAAAAGCTTTGGGAGCTGCAAGAGGAATGGCTGCGGTAATGTCAGTAATATGTTTGGAAAAATTATATTGGAAATTTAGCAAAACTCAATAGTATAGGAGGGGCTGCATGCTGAGACTGCCAGGGAGGGGGGAAGGGGATATAATTGTATGCGGTAACTTTGCATGTCTGGGAGCATGCATTGTACACTGTAGAAATGTGTGCATTGTGTCATGCAAAAATTAAATGTTACTCAGCACTTGATATTTAGTGGCCTTGTGCCCATGTTGCTTTTTCCCTTGTTTCTTTTAATCCATAAAAGCAATGAAAAGCCATCCTAGCAAAGTCTGAGAATCCTGACCTGCTGTGCACACGCTGCTTCTTTTCCTTGCAGTTTGTGTTGCTGAAAAATCAAAGTGTGTGTGTGTGTGTGTGTTGTGGTTTTTTTTTATGCTTATAGGGGAAAATGCAGGAGAGCAACAAACTGACATGCTGTGTTTTTTTTATTTTTTTATTTTTTTTTAGGCTATGTTCACATTTCCGTTTTTTGGGGTTTTGTTTTTTTTTTTGCATCAGTCACCTGCGATGCTTAACGCTTGTGACTGATACGTTGTACAATGGGTGACAAGAAATGGAATTTCTTGTAATGAGAAAGCGGATTCTGTTGAGAGAGAGAACGATCAACTGATCGCTCTCAAAAGCCAATAAATTCAGTTTAAAATCTGGAAGGGCGGGGGAGAGGAACTGATTTTACATGATTTCAGACGTTCTGTTTGACATGCTCAGTAAAACGTGACGCATTCCTGCACTGGAATTTTGCGTCATATAACGGAATCCTGCATCATAGACTTGCATTATGCCTCCTAACTAATTCCAACGAAATCCTGCGGGGTGCGATATATTTTTTTTTTTTTTGCAAAAAACGTTGCATGCCGCATCCCTCCTGCCCAACGGTCTTCAGTAAACGACCAATGCGCTGCGCAGTGGATGCAACGCAGGGTCATCAGTCACAATCCGCCGCTCATAAATAAAAGTCTATGGGAAACAACGGAATCCGCCAAACTGATTGCGTTGTTTATCAGAGCGACAGATTGTGACTGATACTAAACGGAAATGTGAACATAGCCGTAGCAACAAAAACTGCAAGTAAAAAAGGAAGCAATGTGTGCACAGCAAGTCACGATTCTCAGACTGGTGGGCTGCTTTTTCCTGTCTCTTATTGATTAAAAGAGGCAAGGAAAAAAAGCAATGTGAGCACAAAGCTATGTGGGGCCCATTAAGTTGCATGGAGAGGAGGTGACTGGGGGGCTATGTGAGGCTCATTAAGCTATATGGAGAGGAAGGGGACCGGGGACTATGTGAGGCTCATTAAGCTATATGGAGAGGAAGGGGACCGGGGACTATGTGAGGCTCATTAAGCTATATGGAGAGGAAGGGGACCGGGGACTATGTGAGGCTCATTAAGCTATATGGAGAGGAAGGGGACCGGGGGCTATGTGGGGCCCATTAGGCTGTATGGAGAGGAAGGGGACCGGGGGCTATGTGGGGTCCATTAGGCTGTATGGAGAGGAAGGGGACCGGGGGCTATGTGGGGCCCATTAGGCTGTATGGAGAGGAAGGGGACCGGGGGCTATGTGGGGCCCATTAGGCTGTATGGAGGGGGGGTGGGACCGGGGGCTATGTGGGGCCCATTAGGCTGTATGGAGAGGAAGGGGACCGGGGGCTATGTGGGGCCCATTAGGCTGTATGGAGAGGAAGGGGACCGGGGGCTATGTGGGGCCCATTAGGCTGTATGGAGAGGAAGGGGACCGGGGGCTATGTGGGACCCATTAAGCTGTATGGAGTGGAAGGGGACCGGGGGCTATGTGGGGCCCATTAGGCTGTATGGAGAGGAAGGGGACCGGGGGCTATGTGGGGCCCATTAGGCTGTATGGAGAGGAAGGGGACCGGGGGCTATGTGGGGCCCATTAGGCTGTATGGAGAGGAAGGGGACCGGGGGCTATGTGGGGCCCATTAGGCTGTATGGAGAGGAAGGGGACCGGGGGCTATGTGGGGCCCATTAGGCTGTATGGAGTGGAAGGGGACCGGGGGCTATGTGGGGCCCATTAGGCTGTATGGAGGTAGCCCGGGGCTATGTTGGCTCACTATTCTGTCCAAGTTTAACTTTAGCCCTCTGTATTTGACATCTCTGCTCTATGGCATATAACTCCGATCGTGTTGGGGGAGCTAAAGATGCCCCTCTCTAGAGCAAGTGCACCCTGAGTAGTGGTTTTCTGCCCCAGCTAAGAGGCCCAGAGCCGGAGCTCCTTTATTTTATCTGTATGCCCCAATATCCTGCTGCAATGGCCGATCCCGGGTTGCTATGGTTCCAGGTGTTCAACTCCTGCCACTGTCCATGACTTTTGGATACAGGATGGTCCCTGGACAACTAGATATGCTTATGTGCAGAATTGGCCTCCACCACTAGCCACAATGGTGTACAACAGCCCTCTCCAATATCAGCCATCACTCCTGAAGGTCAGGGCCCGTAGAGGAGAGAACAGCCATCGCCTGATCAACCATTCAGTATGGTAAATGACATGGTGATGGAATTCCACACCTCCTCCTTTTCGTTCCAGATCTTTTTACTAAGAGAAGTAACCTGGAGATTTGGCTCAGCAGTGCTTCGCGATGGCCAGTGCCCAAGGTGACATTGCTAAAAAGATATTAAACCGATCGCTCTACATAATCTACCTGCTGACTGGAGAGGTGAGAAAATCCCCGTACTATGAGCCACTCACTGTTTTTTGTTTTTTTTTTTTTTTTTTTTTTTAAAGGGTAACCACAATTTTATTTTTTTATTGAATAGGCATGAAAATGCGCAGTGTTGTCATATCTTATCAGTTATCTGCTTCTTTCTTCTCAAATTGATTTTTAAATCTTCAAGTAAAATCTGTTGTCGGTGAAGACATATTTCCATATTAATGAGAACATTTGGTTGGTGCTTTAAAAATGTTATGAAGGGGGAAGGAGGCAGATGTTATATTCTGCTTCATTGTCTTGAAATCAGTTAGTTCTCCATAGAAGTTTAAAAGCACCAATTGCCATCTCCTATTTCTGTAATGGGGAGAGCTGTAGTTGTTGACTTCCCCCAACCCACACCTATCAACGGACTCCTGAATAGTAATGTACTTTTGCCCTTCTTAATATACAGGAGTACATGTTGGTGAAGAAGGTGTCCAGTGCAGAATTATTTATGAGAAACCTTCATGGCTCAAGTGGAGGTACAGGGACCCCAAACGCGGCGCCTCAGTTCTATCCACGAATACAGGATCACACAGATAAGATTCGAGAAGTCAACAATCAAATAACTCAACTTCTTTCTGGAGAGGTGACTATATGGGGATTGGACATGAAAAATCAAATTCCACTATTTCAGCCCTGCACAGGACAAGCCCCAAAACTGCTGCTTTTTAATAGAAATTTACCTGAACTTCCCTTCCTTTGTAGTCCAGGTATTAGAATGATACTTTAAACTGGGCATGTAAACGAAGCTGCAAGAACCACGTGTCCATATGGCGTTCTGTACTGTACGAAACAATCGGAACAGACGGGTTAAATATATGGAAAGTGGTCCTGCAATTATGGAAACCCTTGGCGTGTTTGTGTGTTTGTGTGTTTGTGTGTTTGTGTGTTTGTGTGTTTGTGTGTTTGTGTGTTTGTGTGTTTGTGTGTTTGTGTGTTTGTGTGTTTGTGTGTTTGTGTGTTTGTGTGTTTGTGTGTTTGTGTGTTTTTTCAGAATCTCAATCTGCACAGAACTCTAATTGCACACTGCTCGTGTGGCCATAAATTCAGATAAGGGGTGCACAAACTTTACTGAAAGAATCTATTCCCTCAGCTATGGTTCTTGAATTCGTTAGCAAATGATGAATGTATTGTATTAACAGGTTCCCGTGCGTTGTGAAGAGTCCGCTATTGTTTTCTCACCAGAAGAATGGAAATACTTGGAAGGTCGCACAGATTATTACACTGACATTCTGAAGAAAAAAGACCGACCCACCTCATCTGGTAATGCGTGTGGCCACACCGTAATCTAGTGTTGTCATTATTTTAGGCTTCCCATAAACATTAATGTTGGCAGAACCAGCCAGACGTTTTGTGAACTGTTTACAATCTAATATGTGGGAGAGCTGACAGTGGATTGAGGCTTTCTCTCATCTTCTTCCAAGAGCCATAGGAGGGAGGTGGGAGGGCAAAAAAAGTGCTGTGCAATTCCACAATGGTTTATTTACAATCCGGGCATGACAATGACTGGTGTATGGGGCCCGGGCTAATTGCTTAGCTTTATTAAGTAGTGCAAGAAACAAAATGCCACATGGCAACACATAGGTTTGATCTCACCCAAGCTTCATCCATGGGCTGGACTGCACACCGGTCCCAAAATGAGGTCACAGGCTGGAAGGATAGGGTGGACAAGTGTGGTAAATGACCCCTGTCGTGCCCCGTGGATGGACTTCCGCCCTGACAAGGGCAGCACCCAAATAAATGTCTGCCCCGCAACCATAAAGAAAAGAGAGAGAAGCCTCCCGACGCGTTTCCCTCTCAATATCAAGAGTTCCTCAGGGGAGATGGAGGGAAAAAAAAATGGGGAGATCAACCTGCAATGGCAGGGATCAGCACAGGCCAATAACTGTGATTAACCTATGTGTACTGGGCAAACAGTTGCACCACTGTTGCCACCGGTGTGCAGTCCAGCCCATGGATGAAGCTTGGGTGAGATCAAACCATGTGGCATTTTGTTTCTTGCACTACTTATGCACAAGCACTTTATCACTGTTTTTATTGTTAGATTAAAAGTTATGTTTTAGTCCCTGCTATTATTATTGTTGATGCTTTTTGGACTATTGGGCATTATTCCTCTGCTTGGCAGATTTGCTATTATACTTAGCTTTATTAAGCCCTGGCTTGGGTCCCCCTCTTCACCAGGCCCCAGTCGCAGCAGTGGGGGCCCAGCCTTTTGCTTTGGCCACTACACATGGCTAATTTGAATAAGTCATACATGCAAATTAGCCATGTGCTGAAGGCCAAGGTCAGTGGAGCAGGGTTCTGGCATGTCATCATGTGGCCCAGCACGGAGCAGTGTGATGAGGTAATCACTGTGACCTCACCACACTTCAGGCTAGTGGAGGTGGCAAGGACATGGCAGCTGGCAGAGAAAGGTAGCTTTGAGCTGAAGAAAGGAGCGGATCGATCTCCTCCCAATCTGGTACAGACTGACAACTTCTCTGTCACAACTTATCTGTAGAGATTACAACAAACAATTTGTCACGAACCGGGGTACAGGGGCTCCTCGTTTGCCTTCTGGAGCAGTTCCTCCCCGTACCCGAAGTCGCTCAGTCCGGTCTTCTGAGCCACGGATGCTGATCAGGACTTTTTGGCATTCTGACACTGTCAAAAAAAGAGCCTACTGACCATGTGCGGGATTCCTATGGGTCTTTTGCCACTATCTGAACATGTCGATGATGTAGTACGTTCTCATTGGCCGCCGTGACATAATCTGTGATGTGGCACATTCCTATTGGTCAGTGACGTTATCAGTGATGTGGCACGTTCTTTTGGCCCCCGTGAAATCAGTGATGTGTAGGGCTCTCATTGGCCAAAGGGGCTGGCTACATGTGGTTCCTCCATCTTGTGGGCGGTACAGTGGTGATAAATAGCCCTGACGCCCACATGGAGGTGTGCACTCGTCTTTGTGCATACTGCTGTACACATCTTAGATAGGGTTAGGCGGCGAAGTCCCACCGGACTGATTGAGGGTCAGAAGGCAGGTTAGGGTGAGGCGTTGCGGTCATATCCGTGGACAGTTCGGGTCAGTAGCTCGCGAAGCTAGGCTCCAGTGATATCGGGCTTGGGCGGCTTTGGGACCGGTGGCTAACCAGCTGTACCATATAGCAAGCTGATATAGGAGCAGTACCCTGTACACTCACCACTGCATATACCCTGAGCCCTGCTAGCGGAATACGGCTAGTGTTCTGCTTGTCCGTTCCTATACATAGTGTATGCTACATATATTACCTTCTGTGAAGGAACAGAAGTGTAATGCGCCATATAGACTGAGTTAAGAGTTCTGTTTATTTACTATAATATTATTTCCTTATCTGATTCTGTCATTTAATAGAGTTCAGTATACACACTGCAGTATCGTGTGGCTTAGAACACGGTTACTGCATACACAGGTCCTCTGTGACGGGACAGAGTCTCTTTACATCTGCCGGTACCTCTGTGTGACCTGTAACATAGAGTACCTTAGTTACCGGGTCACTGTTGGGTTTCAGTAGGGCCTTGTGCCACCAACTGCAGTTCTGCCATCACTGCACAGTAGACCCTGCCCACTGGTGGTATAGCTTCATCTATTACTATACCAGGAGGTCCCCCCCCCCCCCCAACACAATTTGACTTCACACATACAGCACCATCCACCTCTATTCCCAACCTGCAAAATTGTCTCATCCTACTGATAAACGAACATTGAACCACTGCTGTCATGTGTCCTTACTGCACCACATCATGTCCACCACGGTGCCTCTTGAAAAGTAAATTGCCTCCTTTGAGCCCCCTAGAAAACAGTCACCACATCTTGCCTACTAGAAAAGTGTAACCGTTTCACAAGTGTACCTATAACAAAGCTGCTTAGGTGCCCACTTAAGGTCTCCTGAGTCCTCACAAATATAATTCCCCTCTGCATAGTATGAGGCTTGTACATGCAGCACAGCATGGGCCCCCACACACCTTGTAATATGGCCCTGATATCTCCCCTAACAAACCCTCCCATGTCCGATTAAACACACAGATGTAACCAAAAATATAAACCTTTATTGGGAGAGCTTTATCAAAAACGCCTATATACTCTCATCTTTTCTTTTTTTGTGGAGGTAGGTCTGTCACAGCTAAATTAACCATAACTATTAGCAACTTCCAAAACAAAGCGTTGTGCCAGGCCGGACTCCGGCGCACTTCAGCTTACATAACCTCATACCTGTTTTGGATAAATTCGGCCACGGAGGAGCAAAGGCTTTAGACTGTGCTCCGACCCCCACCCATAAAAGAAACGCCTGCTCTATGCAGTCTTGCAGACCAGACAAGAATATGTCTAAACCGATTACGTTCAAATGAACGCCATCTGTAATAATCAGGGAAGAACTGTCCCCATTCAATTGTTGGTGTCTAACGACAATTCCAGCTTTGAAACTCACAAATCGCGATATACAGAAATTGAGCGTACATCGAGAGCGCTCGAGTGCTGCAGCACCCATGGGCCCTCCGCCATACAACCCGTGAAACTACCTCGGACCAGACTATGACAAGCTCAGGAAAAAACGCATGAAACTTGTCCAAGTCCGATCGCATGGTAGTAATGAGCTCCGCCAAACGGCGGGAACAGAGGTCATTTCCCCCGGCATGGATGACAAGGACCACTGGTGATAGGGCCGACCTAGCGATCCCAACTACTTCCGGGAGAACTTGAGGCCAGATCAGACCCCTAATTCCTCTCCAGTTGACCTCGAAACCACGAAATCCAAGGGCCCGTCCACCAGGTCGCTTCTCTGCCCGCTATCCAGCCCAGAATATATACGAATGGCCGAGCAGCCAAATCACCGGTTTAGCAGCGCCTAAAAGGAAAAAACTGTTAGTGCGGGAACAGCAACTAGCATCCAAACAAACCACCTGTAAGGGAAATTATTAATGGAGCAGTAATTCCGGTCTGATATATCGCGCAAAACAAGCCGAACGCCAGCAGCCGATACGTTGAATGACTTCATTGGGCAATCCTGCCCGGGCTGCTTGAGTACCAAACACAAACTGAGAAAAACCAAGGGACATCAGACATTTGCGAAAAACCAACAGGAATTCAAACCTCGTCATAGGGGACCCATCTTCATGAACTAGGAAGGAAAAGTCACCATGGCGAACAGACATATAGTTATGAACCAATCTAACGGGGCACACTGGTCCAGATATAGAAAATAAGGGTATCCAGCAACCTTTCCCAAATTGGTCCATCTTAGATCTACGAATGCGTAAACCCCTATTACACAAGATAACATAGTCATGCCAAAGGCCACCATGGGTGCCCTTGGTAGAAGACACCAACTCACCGATGCGTAATGCACCATAAAAGGCCTAAGCAAAAGAGGTGGAGAAGAGGGCCGACTCAAAAGGAGAAGGGCAAACGGCGAAAATGACGCCGATGATGCGAGACAGGAGGCTAAAGGAAACTGGCCTCCTGCTCTCCCTGGTAGGCCGCCCTTTGCTCCATCCCTTGACCGCCTGACGCACTATAAAAAAAACTTAGTAACATCCGACCAATCGCGTAGCTTAAAATGGAAAGCAAGGCCAGACAACCGGTTCCTAGCGACCGCGCCAGACAACCCCTTGTTGTACATATGCATCAGGTATTGGCAAGTAACTTCCAGCCTGGAAGACTCAGATGTAGCAATCTGGTGGCCCGCGGCAGCAAATAACCATTCATCCCATGCCTTACCGTAAGAACGCCATGTCATCGGGGCCACGGAGGATGTCACAAACTGCATCAGCTGCAGTCCAGTAGGTCCCACATGCTGGGTGGGCACGAGAGCCCCTCTGCTTGGGCATGAGGGTAAAGGTGCTGGTATTTCTGGAAGTCAAAACGGGCGAGAGAATCAGCTATGTTACACGTTCCCAGAGCATGGCGAGCTCTAAACCAAACGTTGAGCTCCAAACATTTTAAAACCAAAAATCCTCAGCACCTTAATGACAGGCAGGGAAGACTAAGGGGTACTTCACACACAGCGAGATCACTACTGAGATCGCTGCTGAGTCACGTTTTTTGTGACCTCATTAGTGATCTCGCTGTGTGTGACACTGAGCAGCGATCTGGCCCCTGCTGTGAGATCGCTGCTCGTTACACACAGCCCTGGTTCGTTTTTTTTATTGTTGCTCTCCCGCTGATAAGCACACATCGCTGAGTGTGACAGCGAGAGAGCAACAATCCTGAATGTGCAGGGAGCAGGAGCTGGCGTCTGACAGCCTGCGGTAAGCTGTAAACATCGGGTAACCAAGGTGGTTACCCGATACTTACCTTAGTTACCAGCCTCCGCAGCTCTCACGCTGCCAGTGCCGGCTCCTGCTCCCTGCACACGCTAAGTTAAGCGGTGTGAGCTGGTAACTAAGGTAAACATCGGGTAACCATACCCGATGTTTACCTTAGTTACCAGTGTCCGCAGCTTCCAGACGCCGGCTCCGTGCAAGCGCAGCGTCGCTTGCACGTCGCTGCTGGCTGGGGGCTGGTCACTGGTCGCTGGTGAGATCTGCTTGTTTGACAGCTCACCAGCGACCATGTAGCGATGCAGCAGCGATCCTGACCAGGTCAGATCACTGGTCGAATAGCTGCTGCATCGCTAAAGTGTGAAGGTACCCTTAGTCAGGTGATTTAATCGCGTGAACAACACTCGTTATCAGTCCAAAATAAGATATACCTATTTTGAATAGACTGGCCCCAAATTAACACAGCTGTCACAATGGGGAACAACTCAAGGAGTTTGTTATTGGAAATGAAACCGTTAGCATGCCCGTAAGGAGGCCAACACTCCGCCCACCATTGTTCCTTGAAGATAACGCCAAAACCTGACAACCCTGATGCCTCAGAAAAATGTGATACATCTGTATTCGACACAGTTCTCTTGGAAACAAGTGCAACCGTTGTACCTGGAAAGAAAATCTTTCCACACGGCCAAATCCTCCCTCAAGTGGGAGGTTATCCTGATATGATGATGGGGGAACCGAATAACTTTTGTAGCCAGGGATAGCCTGCGGGAAAAAATTCTGCCCATTGGCATGACACGACAGGCGAATACTAGAAGGCCCAACAAAGATTGGATCTGATGGAGGGTCACACTCCGGACAGCACAAAACCCCATTATCATGGATAGCTTCGACATCTTGAAGTCGAAAAACCATCGCATTTGAATCTATCTCGATACCTAGGAAAGACAGGACTGGAGAAGGACCAATAGTTTTGTCCTCTGACAACGGGACGCCAAATCTGGCCATTAGGGTGCAGAATGTATCCAATAAAAATTGGCAACAGGAGGAGCCTTGAGGGCCAACAAACAGGAAGTCGTCAAGATAATGAGTGACTGAGAACGGGATTCAACTTTGACCACCCACTCAAAAAAAGAACTGAATAACTCAAAATAGGAACATGAGATTGAGCATCCCATAGGAAGGCACGTGTCATAGTAATAACAATTTACGAAGCAACCCAATAAATGGTAACAATCCAGGTGGCCCGGCAGAAGGCGAAAAGCTGACTCAATGTCTGACTTGGCCATGATTGCCCCCAGACCGGCCTTCCTGACTAACGCAACAGCTCTGTCAAGAGACATAAGTAACCGACGCATCAGACTCGAGTGTACCGTCATTAACGGAAGAACCTCTGGGGTGAGAATCAAACGGAATTTTCCAGGCTTTTTTTTTTTTTTTTTTTTTTTTTAAGCAAGTTGGAAAATGGTGGTGAAACAAAGGGGCCATTAATTCTGTCTTTAGTTAACTTAGTATTAAGCTTGTCTAGCAGAACATCTTGGAGTTCAGTCGCGGACTTAAGATTGCGGGCAAAAAAAAGGGAGTCTGGTAAAGTTGAAGGGGATGAAGAACCCAAAACTGAAGCCAAAGCGCAACTGCGCCGCCGCCTTTTTATTGGAGTAATGGTCGAGCCACGGCCCCATCGAGAGTACGCTCACCAGGGTCTTTATGTTCGGACGGGTTTGACGACGATTTAGCTGGCAATTTTGGGGAAGGGTGAGGGCACTTGACTGCAGCGTGTGATCCTCCACGTGGAGCATTCGTGTTTATATCTGCAGAGACCGAAGAATCTGCAGCGACCCTCATTAAACAACCAGCATGTGCCGGGTCTACACACGGCCACGGAACCGGCGGAGTTGCCAGAGGCCGCAGACTGAAAGGGGGTTTTCGGGGTCCTCATGAAACGCAACCAGGAATCTGTAGCTTTTACTTCATAACCTATATGGGGTTGAAGTGCCAAACAACGACACAAATCTTCGTCGTAGCTCCACCAAGCCGACCTGCCATGCGCTTTGAACGAGTTATCAATTGAATCGGCGCATATATAAAAAGCTCGGAAGAACGTTCAGGGTTTTTTTGACCCATAACACAACCCAAAACAAGAAAGGCTTACAACCAATTGTTAATTGTTTTGGCTACTCTGGGTTTCCTATTGAAAGACCGATCGGCAGCCCGTCGCTCTTTGTCAATCGTGAATTGGTCAGTGGATACAAGGGACCAAATGTCAATTTAGTCATTGGCCCATATTTTGAGTGGTCTCAGTATAGAGGTGAGAGCCCAAGGGAGCAATAACACAGTGTCCTTATGTATATCGGCACGAGGAGGGGGCTCGCGTCTCTTTTCAGGTTGTCGACCAAGTAATAAAGGGTTAACTAATATTTTTTTTTTTACTCGGTGTATTATGTGCTAGAAGTCTTTGTACTGACAGCCATTGTATCAGGCCCTGCCCAAGCCCCAGAATAATTGTACTCACTGACCACTGGAGGATCTGTAGGATTAATCAGTATCTGTGGAGCCACTGCTGAAACGTGCGACTGGTCTACATATGGCTCTGCGTCTCTCTGGCGGCTTGATCTGCGTCAAGAGTGCTTACAGGACATTCTGGACTAATCAGAAGAATCCGCCGTGGTTGATGGCGAATGCCATCTTGATGACCGGGACCGATGGCGTCTGTGAGAGGACCTGGACCGGTGCTCAGAATAGCCGGAGCGTCGATCATGATCCCTACTGGAGCGACTACGCCTATATGGGCTTCGGGCATGCGAAGAGGAAGAGGAGGCAGCATAGCGGTTACAACGCCCACAGCGGCACCGACTGCGGGCCGTGCTTCCAGCATCCGCTGCATAATCAACCAAGGAAGCAGATTGAGTAGGGAGGACATGGGGGGGGGGGGGGAGGGGTACCATCTGCGCTGTGGGAGGCAAAGCAATCGCCATAGGCACTGTAGGAGGCAAATCCATCACCGCAGGTGCTGCAGGAGGCAAAGCCATCACCACAGACTCTGCAGGAGGCAAAGCAATCCCCCCCCCCCCCCCCCCCTTGCGGGCTCATTTGCTAAGGAAGTGTTTGGGGTGCTACATTCATATTTGCTGGTGCCACAGTTCCCACACTGCATACCTCTGAGGTATTGCAGAGTGGCAGGGGTGGGAGAGCAACGGCCGAGGGGGGGGTTGTGAATGTGCAGCACACTCCTCTGCTGAGGAGGAGCTGCGTCTGTTATGGCCTCCCATGGCAGAGGGATTAGGCCTTGCAGGAGCTGGAGGAGGTGCACCGTGCGACAGTGTTGGGGGGAACACCCGACGGCAGGAGAGCAGGGAGCGGTGACGTTAAAGATGGCTTTGCCTGTTGGACAAGTGAGGCTTGCGACCGCTGCGCGCGGGGGAGGCGGGCGGGTGGAGCTATACGCGAAGCACATGTGTGCGCGCGGCGTGCAAGCCCCCCCCTTCCCCCCCCCCCCCCCCCCCCCCCGTGCTTGTGCTGAGAAGTCCTTGCAAAGGGAATCGGACGCTCCAGGGGGGGCGGATTTAACGAGCAGGCCGCCTGCCGCCCGGTTGCATTGTCTGAGCTTCAGGAAGCGGGGGAACGCTGCTCACCTAGAATTGAAGCAAGCCATGTGTGCCACCCCGTACCAGCAGCCGACGCTGTTGAGTCCGGACCTTCAAGGGTGGTGGCTCGAGGGTCTCTGGACCCGGGGGCCTCGCAGACACGCCGAGTGAAAAGGGGGGGGGAATGGATGTATATGTACATATTTAAGTTCGTGACGCCACCCACGGTATGTGGTGAGATGGGACACCACCACTGCTGTTGCGGGGCACCCGGGGGAGATGTGCAGCAAGCTGTTATCCCCTCCGTGGGCAGGGATGGTGGCCCCGGGACCCGATTGCTCTAATGCAGGGGGAAATGTCGACCGCAGGGGGTGCTGGAGTACTCACTGTTGGAAACAAACACACGAGTCTCTGGTAAACCAAGGTGATGGTGGCCGGTGCCATGGCCGGCTGTATTCAGGGTCCCCCACCCGGCTGGTGGTCTCTATCCTTTTCCTGCACTGTTTACTTAGAAAAGACTTCCCAGTATAAAACGTAGGAGTCCGCTCCCAGTTGGATGTGGCCTAAGGAGCCGTGCCCGCAGACGCTGGACTGTGGGATCTATGGGCCTTGGCGGTGACCTCTTATCCCAAATCGGTGGGCTGTTGTCTTCTATGCGGGACTTTGGGTGGGACAGAACCTCTAGTCCTGGCCTCAATCTGTTAATTAGCCAGCTCCAGTTGATTCTGGGTTCTGGCTTCAGGGTCCGAGTACCCCCCCCCCTTTGTGCTATGGTTTCCGTGTTTGTTCCCAGTTTCGGTACCGGCGGGCTACAATCCTGGCCCGGTCCACCTCGGTTCCACCGAGCCGTCTTCCCGTCTCCTGCTGACAGAGACCACCGTCTGCCTCCTAGCCAGTGGCACCAGAGCTCCTACCCTGGCACTGTTCAACTTGAACTCTCTCTCCTGCTGGGACTACACCTAGCCCCAGCTCCTCTCAAATTGAACTTCAACACTTTACTGTCTACTTTCCCGCCCTGGGCTATCTAAACTCCTGGGTGGGTGTGCACCAACCGCCTGGCCATGCCCACTGGTGTCTGTCACTAAGGGGGTGACTAGGGTTTAATGGTTGGCTGAATGTTTGTTTCCGGAGTGTGGGAAGATGTTATGCAGGGGCCTATTCGTGACTACCTGTATTCTCCAGGGCGTCACACATGCGTCCCCTTCCCTACTGATCCTGTCCCTGACAACGTCACCCAGCATGTCAAACATCTCTCACCAGCTTCATCCGGTTCTCACAAAGTGAGGAGAGACCGGAATCAGGAAGAGAGGGACTTTACATAGGGGAAAACGTTGGAACTCTGGGAACGATCCCATTGGGCAATAAACCATAAGGGGAGGGTGTGTGAAATCTGACATGGATTGGATGTGTCGCGGGCGGGGAGGAGGGTGTCAGCACACCGCGCTCACCCCTTCTGCTCGGGTCCGGCTGCTCAGTGGTGGCTCGAGCCGTAGGCCGGATCCCGGGGGTTTCTCGAGCGGCGCTCCTCGCCCGTGAGTGAAAGGGGGGTTGTTTGGGGTGTTGGGATAATGTCCGTGACGCCACCCACGGTTGTGGTGATGTGTAGCACCACCGCTGCTCGATGCGGGGATCCCGGGGATGGTGAAGGGGGAGCAGCTAGGTGTTGTGTTGCCCCTCCGTGGGTAGGGGTTGGTGATCCCGGGGCCCGGTGATGGCTTGGGAGGTGCAGGGCCTGGTGGGCGCAGGGACGCGGGGGCAGCGCTGTGCCTTGCGGCACGGAGGTACTCACTCAGCCAGTAACCACGACACAGTTCTCGGTAAACAAACGGCTGGTTGGACGGGTCCCTCGGACGGTTCACGGTGCTGCGGTTCCCTGCAGTTGACGGTGATGGTCACTCTTCCCTGCACCTATGTTAAGTCTATTGGTAGCGATGGATTCCCACCGGTTACCCGCTCCCCGACTACAATCTGGGCCGGAGGAGCTCCACACTTTGCCCGCAGGCGCCGGCCCTGGGAAACTGGTGCCGTGGCGGTGTTCTCCCTGCTATGGTTGGACCTTTGCCTTCAATCGGGACTTGGTTGTTGGGGGAGCTACGTCCCCCTTCACTAACGGATTTAGCAATTTACGGCGACTCCAAGCCTTGCTGGGATCCGAAAGGCCCCTGCCCTGGTGCTGACTGCCTTTTGTATACTGCTCCAGACCACCGGGCACACAGCCTCCGGGGTCCTTCCAGCAACCTCCAGGTAGTCCCACTCCAGACCTTCACCGCCGTCTGCTGACCTTGCTGACTCCGTCTGGGCACACAGCCACAGACCAACTTCAGGCTTTCTGTCACTTCTCTTACTTCCCTAGTTGTTCACTCCTCACTCAAGCTCTCCCTGAGCTGAACTGCCTGCTTCTTCCTGCCTCCAGAACTGTGATCTCCTTGGTGGGCGGAGCCAACCGCCTGGCCCACCGCCTGGTGTGAATCAGCCTCTGGAGGAAGGCAACAAGGATTTGTAGGTTAGCTGTTGTGCCTGCAGGGAATGTGGGGTGTGTGTTGTTGTGACCTGTGTCCCCTGGCTTGCCCAGGGCGACACAGATGCACCCTGACTGCTGTGCCCAGGCAGTACAGGGTTAAGCCTCCTGTTAAATACTGACATGCCCTATAAAAAAACCTTGACTTCTTCTTTTATACTCGTGTGCCACCCCCGCGTCATCAGCCGGGCTGCTCGGATCCGTATCTGCAGTGGCTCGACGGGCGTCCGGACCCGGGGGGTTGTGCGGCCACTCCAATAAAGGGGATACTTACAGGGGACTGGGTATTTGAGAGTTCGTGACGCCACCCGTGGTGTGTGGTAAGGTGGAGTACCACCACTGCAGTTGGGAGGACCTGGTGGCGATGGAGTGGGCAGCCAGGTGTTTAACTCCTCCACGGCTATGGGGGGAATGCCCCAGGACTCGGTGAGGTTGACTGGGATGTGCCGTTGGGGAGGTAAGGGTCACTTGTGTACTCAGTCTAATAACTCTAACACCGACAACTCTACTATACCAAAGTTCTGGACACCGCTGCCGCTGAGGGGGGAGCATGTTTGGGTCCTGTTCCTACTGGTGTTGCCTGTTGATCTGTGACCTTTCCCTTGGCACTTTGTTCTCTTCTGGTTGGTCCCTATAGCCTGAAACTAATCGGGTCCCGCTCCCCAGTATGGCTAACTGAGGGAGCTTGCTCTTGGGGTTCACGCTTGGGATTTTCTGGACCGTATGTGTGGAAAGTCCTAACCCCCCCCCCCCCCTCATTGCGCTAGTACCCCGATTTTTGGAGCGGGTGGAGAGCGGATCTTGAAGGCTCCGTCCTCGTCGGGTGAATTGTCAGATTGCCTGAAGCTACTCCCTGGCCTAGGATCCACGTACCCCGTCGTGCCCTGGTCCCAGCCCGGTGATGGTACAAGGCCGCTGGCTGTCCTCCATGACAATACCGTGCCCCTTGTCACTATCCCCTGCGCCCGGGGGTCCAGCTCCTACCAGACCCAGACCACGTCTGCTACCTAGTACATCCCAATGAGCCCAGCTCCTGACCTCCCCTTTCACCTCCAACACTACACACTCTCCTCTTCTCTGACTCCTGGTACTCCTGACCTCCCCTTAAACACCCCCCCCCCCCACGTGGGCGACCCTATTCCACTCAGGCCGTCCACTGGTGGGTGTGGTGCAGAGTGTTCCTAGGATTTTGATTAGCTGGTTTTTGGTAACACAATTAGTTGGGGGACCCGTAACCAAGGAGGAGGTGGATGTTGCCCAAAAGGGCAGATTGCACAATACTACCTGATAGGCCGGGGCGTCACACTCGCATAACCATAGATCCTGAGGTGTCTGCTGGCAGACTGGACCAATGTGGGGATGTCATTGCCATGGAGAATGCAAAGTCCCAGTGTGATGACATCAACACATTACTCCATGTCCCAGCCTCATCTGTGAGTCTGAGCGGTAGTGCTGGGAGATGGCTAACAGGGCTCCACTCCCTTACATTAGTTTGAACTTTGTGCATGTGTTGCGCCCCAGCTGGAGGGTGCAAGACTTCAGTGTTTTGGGGTACATCCACCACCTCACCATTGGAAACATCAGACTGAGATTCTTTGCAACATACGTAATAAACACTCTGACTTGCAATCTTCTGGATCTTCTGTTCTGTTGGGTACTTTTTCTGTCTAGTCTTAACTTGTGGATTGGGCTTCCAGCGACAGTCCAAATCTGTACTTTTTCCTGTTTCTTAGCTTTGCGGCTTCCTGTGTCCTTTACCACCTCGAATGGTGTCTAGGTTGCCCAACATGAGGAGAGCCTTAGGCTCAGGACACAACAGAGGAGACTTCACGTTTCCCTGATGGACTGTACACCTAAGGAACCACTTCCTGGCCTGTCTGACTACCCAACCCTCTGCTCTGACACTCAACCATCCTGGCTCTCTGTTCTTAATCAACCAGGAAGTATCTATATATTGTACATACTAAAAACCTTGTCAATACAGATCTAAAATTCTAATGTCTACGTTATGCATCTGTCACTTAAAAAAAACAAACTTAAACTGTCGGTCACTATAGGGTGCGTATTGCTGCACTGCTCCGGTTCTGCTACATTTTCTGTCATACACATTAGAAGCAGCAATAAAACTTATTCAGCTTTAATATACATTATTTGTACATCGTAGGAGTGTGGTGACTGGGAGCAGCTTTGTTGTTAGTTCTCCCCTCCGTGGGTAGGGGGTTGGTTGTCCCGGGGCCCGGTGATTGGGTAGGGATGGATGGCAGGCGGGTTATGGGGCCTGGCAAGGTGCAGGGTCGCAGGGGCAGCGCTGTGCCGCACGGCACGGTGGTACTCACTCAGCCCAATGATGAAGACACAGTTCTCGGTAAAACACTTGGCTGGATGGACGGGTCCCACAGACGGCTGCGGTGTTGTTTCTCCCGGCAGGTTGATGGTGACTGCCTTTCCCTGCACCTAAGTACGGTTGATGGTTCCGATGGGTTCCCACCGGTAACCCGCTCCCCAGCTTGGATATGGGCTGGAGGAGCCCCTCTTTGCCCGCAGGCGCTGGCCCGGAGAAACTGTTGCCATGGCGGTGTCTCCCTCTGTTGGTTGGACTGTTGCCTTCTGTCGGGACTTGACTGTTTGGAAACCCAGGAAGTCCCCTTCACTAATGGATTCGGCAAATTCACAGCGACTCCTAGCCTTGCCGGGGTCCGAAAAGCCCCTGCCAGATGGTGCTGGCTTCTCTTTGTGTACCGGTCCGGTACCGCCGGGCCACCGCCCGTCCACGGTCCTTATGGTAACTCGGATAGGCCACTCCTGTAGACGGTCACCACCGTCTGCCAACCTTCCTGATCTGTCCGGGCCACACACCCGGACCAACTTCAGGCTGCTCTCTTACTACTTCTCTCCTTCCACTTTCACTACCAAACTCAATCTGCCTGGTTTTCCCGCCTCCAGGACTGTGAACTCCTCAGTGGGCGGGACCAACCGCCTGGCCCACCCCCTGGTGTGATCATCAGCCCCTGGAGGAAGGCAACAAGGGTTTTGTGTTCTGACTTCGGTGTGCCTGCTGGGAGTGTGGGGTGTGTTGGTGTTGTGCTCTGTGGCCCCTGGCTTGTCCAGGGCGCCACATTTCCCCTTAGTGAAATGCACACCGTCCGCGGGCTGCCCGTCCATCACCGGATTTATTTTCACCAACTGAAAAAGATAGAAAATGGTAACAGACATACAATTATAATAACATCTTCCCACATCGGGAGGTACTCTTACTTAAAACGTTACGGTTGCAAACTGTTAAGGCTTCCGCTCTCTCCCACCCAAGCAACCTGGCCCTGATGCTGCCCCTAAGCAAACAGGCAGCACCCCTTGACCCCAGTCCTGCACAAGTTGCCCGAGCGGGTTCTGTCCTTTTCAGGGGACCCACGTCCATGGGGAACCCCTGAAACACCCAGAGGATTGCCACCGGTTCCGGTGGTGGCTGGGCCCCAGCCTGCTCCACTGCGGGCCCTTCCTCCAATCTGCCTCTCCGGAGGCGGTAACTGTGGAAGCCACAACAACATTATTTACATGCCACCAAGTTTGTGGTTGCCCTGCAAGTTCTCAGGCTTGTCCATAAAGAGTTCTTTATGCAACTTTTTGAACGGTCCCCACAGGGACAACTGTGCCGGCAACAACCGGTTTCAGTCAGCAGTAAATCAGATGGCAATCAGGTGACTTCATCGGTGTCATTTACTTATCATTCTTGCAAAACTTTCAAATCTTTAAACAGTGGTGGTCCCAACGGGGACTGTGACAACGGCATTCCGCTGCCATCACTCTGATTCCTCTGAGGCGGCCCCATCCTCCGCCACCAGCATATCAAACATGCAGGGACATGCCTGCTGGGACAGGGGTGCCCGGTATCCGTTCCCACCATTATGCGCATTGTAATAGACTACCGGCTCTCCCACGTAACGGAGACGCTCACTTGCCTCTTCACTTCCAGGGGTGGGCTCAGCACCGGAGCTGGAGTCACTGGAGTCACAATCGCTTGTCTCTGCGTCAGGCGGGTTGCAGCCAGCTGCCGCAGCCTCCTGGCTTCCAGTATCCAGCACATCAGATCCCTCCACGGTAGCGTGGGGCAGTAGGTCAGGTTGGCTAACACTGAGGTGCCCCAACGATAATGGTAGGGACGATATGAGGGCCGTGATGGGACCGGGCCCCCCCAGCCGCAGTGGCTGGTCCTGGTAGGACATGGGGACGTGGGTTACCCGTTGGCTCCGTCACATCTGCGCCCATCCCATACATTGGAGCAGCTGCAACCAGCATTTCCACCTCATGGGTCCACTGCTCAATCATGAGACATATCTGACTTTGCTGGCGTTGGTGGAACTCAATCACTCGGGCCTTCATCCATGCCACGGTCCCGGGCTCGGGGTCTGGCGCCATCACTGCCGGGACTTCTGGCAAATCCTCATCAAGGGGTCGCGGTCCCAGCGGCTCCCATGGGAGCGGCTCAGGGGGGTCCTGAGCGTCTGCAGCCGGTTGGTCCGCCGGGGCGGGTTGGCAGGATATCGCTACCGGTTGGACAGGTAGCGGGCCTAGTGACGGGGCGGCAGCAGCTAACACTGGTAGCGGGGAGGGAGGCAGGGTGAGCGGGCGTAGGCCAGGCTCCTCAGCCGCAGTGGCCGATCCCTCAGGAATACAGGGGCGTGGGTCCCTTACCCGCTCCTCCGAATCCTCTTCCACCTCACGTCTCCGCATAGCGGCCACCACGTCCGCCATGTCGGTCTCACACTCCTCCAGGAGGAGCTGCATGTGGGCCTGCAGACTCTTACTCAGCGGGACGGTCCAGTCCCTCAGCCACGTCGCCGTGCCGGGCGCGGGGGCTTCCTCGTTGGGAGTTGGGTTATGCATCTTGGTAATGAGGTCTTCCAGGAACCCAATATCGCCGCAGAGTCCTGGCGTCCCTGCTTTTATAGCCGCGCTCACATGTGACCGGCCGCCATTTCGTCCACCTAGTTTCTTTTCGGATGATCCTCTATTGGGGCGGGGTTTTGGCCTTCGCGCCTCTACTACTCGAGGAGATGCTCGAGCGGGAACTCCTCGCGCCAAAGATGGCGGCTTCGGCAAATTTTCAGCCGGACACCTCCGGCAATAACAAGGCGCACCTCTACTCAATGGCAGAGCCTGTTCGTGACGCAAAGTTGTCGCGGGCGGAGGAGGGGATGCTGCGCTCTCCCACTGCTCGGGTCCGGCTGCTGCTCAGTGGTGGCTCGAGCGGTGGGCCGGATCCCGGGGACTCGAGCGGCGTTCCTCGCCCGTGAGTGAAATGGGGGATTGATTGTGGGGATTGGATATATTGTCCGTGACGCCACCCACGGTTGTGGTGATATTGGTGACACCACCGCTGCTCTAGACGGGGATCCCGGGAGCGGTGACAGGGAGCAGCTTTGTTGTTAGTTCTCCCCTCCGTGGGTATAGGGTTGGTTGTCCCGGGGCCCGGTGATGGGGTAGGGATGGATGGCAGGCGGGTTTCGGGGCCTGGCGAGGTGCAGGGGCAGCGCTGTGCGGCACGGTGGTACTCACTCAGCCCAATGATGAAGACACAGTTCTCGGTAAAACACTCGGCTGGATGGACGGGTCCCACAGACTGCTGCGGTGTTCTCACCCGGTAGGTTGATGGTGACTGCCTTTCCCTGCACCTAAGTACGGTTGATGGTTCCGATGGGTTCCCACCGGAAACCCGCTCCCCAGCTTGGATATGGGCTGGAGGAGCCCCTCTTTGCCCGCAGGCGCTGGCCCTGAGAAACGGTTGCCGTGGCGGTGTCTCCCTCTGTTGGTTTGACTGTTGCCTTTTGTCGGCACTTGACTGTTTGGAAACCCAGGAGGTCCCCTTCACTAACGGATTCTGCAAATTCATGGCGACTCCTAGCCTTGCCGGGGTCCGAAAAGCCCCTGCCAGATGGTGCTGGCTTCTTTGTGTACCGGTCCAGTACCGCCGGGCCACCGCCCGTCCACGGTCCTTATGGTAACTCGGATAGGCCACTCCTGCAGATGGTCACCACCGTCTGCCAACCTTGCTGATCTGTCCGGGCCACACACCCGGACCAACTTCAGGCTGCTCTCTTACTACTTCTCTCCTTCCACTTTCACTACCAAACGCAATCCTGCCTGGTTTTCCCGCCTCCAGGACTGTGAACTCCTCGGTGGGCGGGACCAACTGCCTGGCCCACCCCCTGGTGTGATCATCAGCCCCTGGAGGAAGGCAACAAGGGTTTTGTGTTCTGACTTCGGTGTGCCTGCTGGGAGTGTGGGGTGTGTTGGTGTTGTGCTCTGTGGCCCCTGGCTTGTCCAGGGCGCCATACACTTCCTTTTCTTCTGGTGCAGGACTCAAACCCCCATGGTTCTGGGATCCTAACCTTTTGGTATTGCTCAATCAGCATGCAAATCCTAGTCACACCTCACACCACAGCCGGTCAGGCACACCAGTGGGTGGTCTAGCTGGAACAGGGCAACCCACCTGGGACCAAAGGAGTCTGAGACCCGGTCGCAGGGTATTGGAGAAAGTTGCCAGGCTTAGTTTTTGGGAACAGTCGGCACCGGAGTACTTAGTAACCGAACCGAAACAGAGCACGGCGGGGTACTGGACCCTAGATCAGGGAGTAGCTTCACGCAACCTGATTAACCTGTGGAGGATGGTCTCTTTATGAACTTCCCCAAGAGCTCAAAGATCGAAGGCATCAACACAACGAGGGGGATAGGGCTTTCCAGCTTATGCGGCCCACTGAAATCTCAAGTGTCAGCCATCGAGAGCACAGCTTCCCTACTTAACAGTGGGGAGCGGGATCCCAACCACTTCAAGCAGAGGGGTCACTCAGAACATCTAACATACAGTGCATGGATGCAAGGTACAGATCATCAGCAATACTAAAGGGAGCTGACTCCCGGATGAGCTCCCCTGAAGTGGCAGCGGCACCCAGAGACTTGGTTTACCTCTGTCAGTCTGCTTTGCAGTCGCATCACTACAAACACTGCCTGAGTACGCTGTCCTCCCCTGCTTCTAATCTGCACCACGCTCCCCTACACCTCCATCATCCAGAGTCCTAGGGCCTCCCCTTCCCTTGGAGGGAACGTCATCTGGCTGCCCCCGCTCAATCTCTCCAGGTACTCCCATCGGCAGCAGCGGAACTCTCCTTCCTGCGAACCATAGGTGTTGTCACGAACTCTTATCCCCTGTAAATACCCCCCCTTTACATTTGAAGTGGTCGTGAGCCCCGTGTCTGGAGACCCTCAAGCCACAGCAACCCCAGGATCCGAGCAGTTCGACCGCTGCAGGGGCGGCACACAAGCCATTACAATTTATAGTAGCAGTAGCTTCGGGTGGGCCTCTGACATTCTGGGGTGACCAAACCCTCTACCCCCTGGTAACTGATACTGACTGCACTTAAATTTTAGTTGCAGCGTGTTGAGGTTACTACAAGTGCATTTCAAATTGGAAGATCCTCAGTTAATTTTTTTTTTTTTTCAGTAATTCAATATATTCTCCGTTTAAAATAAGGGCAGAACTAAGCCAAATGTGAGGTAGGAATATAGATTACAGTACAATGTACCTTCTGCTTAGTACAGCACAATACTGTATACACAAATACAAATTGATAGACATACTACAGTGCTGGCCAAAAGTATTGGCACCCCTGCAATTCTGTCAGAGAATACGGTTTCTTCTTGAAAATGATTGTAATCACAAATTCTTTGGTATTCTTATCTTCATTTATTTTGCTTGCAATGAAAAAACACAAAACAGAAAAACAAAAATCAAATCATTGATCATTTCACACAAAACACCAAAAATGGGCCAGACAAAAGTATTGGCACCCTTAGCCTAATGCTTGGTTGCATAACCTTTAGCCAAAATAACTGCGCACAACCGCTTCCGGTAGCCATCACTGAGTTTCTTACAATGCTCTGCTGGAGTCTTAGACCATTCTTCTTTGGCAAACTGCTCCAGGTCCCTGAGATGTGAAGGGGGCCTTCTCCAAAATGACATTTTGAGATCTCTTCACAGGTGTTCTATGGGGTTCAGGTCTGGACTCATTGCTGGCCACTTTAGTAGTCTCCAGTGCTTTCTCTCAAACCATTTTCTAGTGCTTTTTGAAGTGTGTTTTGGGTCATTGTCCTGCTGGAAGACCCATGACATCTGAGGGAGACCCAGCTTTCTCACACTGGGCCCAACATTATGCTGCAAAATTAGTTGGTAGTCTTCAGACTTCATAATGCCATGCACACGGTCAAGCAGTCCAGTGCCAGAGGCAGCAAAGCAACCCCAAAACATCAGGGATCCTCCGCCATGTTTGACTGTAGGGACCGTGTTCTTTTCTTTGGATGCCTTTTTTTTTTTTTTTTTTTTTTTTTTTTTCCCTGTAAACTCACGACTTTTCCCAAAAAGCTCTACTTTTGTCTCATCTGACAAGAGAATATTCTTCCAAAATGTTTTTTAGGCTTTCTCAGGTAACTTTTGGCGAACTCCAGCCTGGCTTTTTTATGTCTCTGGGTAAGAAGTGGGGTCTTCCTGGGTATCCTACCATACAGTCCCTTTTCATTCAGATGCTGATGGATAGTACGGGTTGACACTGTTGTACCCTCGGACTGCAGGGCAGCTTGAACTTGTTTGGATGTTAGTCGAGGTTCTTTATCCACCATCCGCACAATCTTGTGTTGAAATCTCTCGTCAATTTTTCTTTTCCTTCCACATCTAGGGAGGTTATCACAGTGCCATGGGCTTTACACTTCTTGATGACACTGCGCACCGTAGACACAGGAACTTTCAGGTCTTTGGAGATGGACTTGTAGCCTTGAGATTGCTCATGCTTCCTCACAATTTGGATTCTCAAGTCCTCAGACAGTTCTTTGGTCTTTCTTTTCTCCATGCTCAATGTGGTGCACACAAGGACACAGGACAGAGGTGGAGTCAACTTTAATCCATGTCAACTGGCTGCAAGTGTGATTTAGTTATTGCCAACACCTGTTAGGTGCCACAGGTAAGTTACAGGTGCTGTTATTACACAAATTACAGAAGCATCACATGATTTTTCAAACCGTGCCAATACTTTTGTCCACCCCCTTTTTTATGTTTTGTGTGGAATTCTATCCAATTTGGCTTTTTGACATTTATTTTTTTTTTTTTTTCATTGAAGACAAATTAAATGAAGATAATATCAAAATTTGTGATTGCAATCATTTTCAAGAAGAAACTGAGTATTCTCTGACAGAACTGCAGGGGTGCCAATACTTTTGGCCAGCACTGTATATGGTATATACAGTACAGAAAGTTGCCGCCATTAGGTTTACACAGAGCAGGTCAGAGTATTTGCTATTATTGCTCTTAGGCCGGAGTTACACTTGCAAGAGACTCGCGTGAGTCTTGCATCGGCTTCACCTGGCACGGCCCTACACTCTCTGGACAGGAGCATCTCAGCTGCATAGAAATACATGCAGCCGACCCACTCTTGTCAGGAGAGGTGGTACTTGTGCCGGGTGATACTGGTGTGAGACGTGCGCGAGTCTCTCGCAAGTGTGACTTCAGCCTTGAAGTTACAAATTTGGAAAACTTTGCTTGTCAAAATGCTCTCAAACCAAATTACTCTTAATCCAAGGTTCCACTTTATTATATAGTCATTACACACAGGGATCTATTCCTATATATTAGGCTAGATTCACACTTCCATTAAATTGTATCAGTCACAATCCGCTGCTCTGGTAAACTGAATCCATTTGGCGGATTCCGTTGTTCCCATAGACTTGTATGAGTGGCGGATTGTGACTGATGCTGCGTTGCACCCTCCGCCTTACTGATAAGTCGTGGAACGACTGACCGCGGGGCGGAAGGAACACAGCTTGTAACGTCTTTTGAGCAGCGCAATCCGTAGTGTGTGTGTGTGTGTGTGTGTGTGTGTGTGTGTGTGTGTTTTATATATATATCATACATACATACATACATACATACATACATACATACATACATACATACATACATACATACATACATACATACATACATACATACATACATGTTACACACCCCTGTCCCCAGCCATGTAGACCGCGACACTGACGTCCTCAGCGCCACGGCCCTGCTCGGCTCCACCCACCCCGCACTCCGCCCCCGCACACAACGGAACCTGACAATGAATTCTGTTCTTTGTCATCCTTTGTACAACGCATCAGTCACATGCGTGAAGCAACGCATGTGACTGATGCAAAACGGAAATGTGAACCTAGCCTTAGTCATTACGCAGAGGGATCTATTTCAGGTGTTTATTTCTGTTAATGTTGATGATTATGGCTTACAGTCAATGAAAAACTCAAGTAATCTCAGAAAATTAGAATATTGTATAAGACTAACTGCAAAAAATTGTTACGCTCAGAAATGTCAGCGCCTTGTACAGTAAATGCCTCAATACTTGGTCGGGCTCCTTTTGCATGAATTACTGCATCAATGTGGCATGGAGGCGATCAGCCTGTGGCACTGCTGAGGGGTTATGGAGCACAGTTGTTTTGATAGCAGCCTTCAGCTCGTCTGCATTGTTGGCTCTATTGGCTCTCATAGATTCTCTATGGGGTTTAGGTCAGGCGAGTTTGATGGCCAATCAAGCACAGTGGTACTGTGGTTAGCAAACCAGGTATTGGTATCTTTGGCAGTGTGGACGATGGGCCCTCACCGGGACGTGGGGTGACTCCTTACCGGACATCTGTTCTGCTCCTGGGGCACCGCGGTGGCGAGGCCCGGTTCTGTGACCCCGGCGGTGTTTAAATATGAAGGGGATGAGTTATTTGTGATGCCACCTGTGCTATGCAGCAAGTTAGGTACCGCCGCTGTGGGTAGGGGGCCTCTGGGGCAGATAGTGAAACAGCTTAGATGTTGCAGCTCTCCAGTCAGAGCTGAGCCCCAGGGCAGATGGGGGTAGTAGTAGGTGATGGGAATGGTGCAGGGCCCGAGGCGCAGGCAAATAACAGAGCGACACAGGGATGCAGTGTAACAGTTTTTACTTACTGTAGCAGGTTCCAAGGTAATGATGTGCCGCCCCCACGTCAGCAGCAGAGCTGCTTGAATCTGGATCTGTGGTGTGGCTCGCGGACACTTTCGATGAAAAGGGGACATTTATGTATGGGGATTTCGTGACGCAACCCACGTTGTGAGGTAAAATGTAGCACCACCGCTGCTGTTAAGGAGCACCCAGGGGCGATGGGCTGGCAGCTGGATGTTAAACCCTCCATGGGTAGGGATGGATGCCCCGGGGCTCAATGTCTGTGCTGAGGATGGTGACTGCAGGTCCGACGCGCCCGGACGGACCGGGGAATGTCAATGTACTCACGATTTGAAATAACTTCACACAAGTCCAATCAGTAAACCAAGGTGTTGGTGGCCGGCTGCCGCGGCCGAGTGTATTCTGGTCCCATCCCCCGGGCTGGTCTGTGTCACTTTTCCTCTGCACTGTTTTGTAGTGTGTGGACTTCCCGTTGTGGAATACGGGAGTCCGCTCCCGGTACTTTTGGTTGGGAGCCGTGCCCGCTGACTGTGACCCTTGGGATCTACGGGCCCTGGCGGATGCCCTATCCCCCTCAGTGGGTAGTTGTCCACTTTTGCGACTTTGGTTGCGACAGGACCTATAATCCTGCCCTCAATTGGTTAATTATCTAGGCCGTTGGTTCCGGTCCTGGCTTCAGGGTCCAAGTACCCCCTCTATGCCCTGTTTCCGGTTTGGTTCTCTGGTCTCTGTACCGGCGGGCTCCAACCCTGCCCAGTCCACCTCGGATCTCCCGCAGCCATCTTCCTGTCAGACACTGGCCACCTAGCCAATACGCTGTGGCTCCAACCCAGACGCCTTCCTGCTTCTGTCTTTGCTTGCACTTTCTCCTCTCTGCTACTCCTCACTCCACTTCAACTCTCAACTTCAACTCTGTCTGACTTGAACTACTTTTCCCACCCCAGGTTCTCTAGACCCCTAGGTGGGTGTTCTCCATCTGCCTGGTTCCGCCCACTGGTGTGCCTTTCCTACCCTGGGGGGTGACTAGGATTTGGTTGGCTTTGATGGAACACTTTGTGGGAAGGTGTTATGCGGGGGCCTATTCTATGTGCGACACCTGGCGGTGCCAGGGTGTCACGACATGCCACTGACTGCCTCTGGAGTGCTGGGTTCCACTGAAGACCTCCAACCTACCCGGGATCAGCTGGAGCCCAAGTCCAGTGCACCTTTCTTATGTACCTTCCCTGGTTGTCTTCCTGCGCTAACGTCTCTCCCGCCTGTCTCGCACCTATGCACAGTGCCCTGAGCCGGTGTCCACGGGCCCTGTCGGGTGGCTTGAAGCTCTATCCCTTGGCCCTATGTGGTCAGCTTCCAGCGGTTTAGTGTGCGGGTTTTGCTTTGGTAATAAATGGTCCTCAGCCTCTGGTTTTAGTAGCAGAGCACGTTGGTTAATCTCCTAGTCTAGGGACCAGTCCCCAATCTGCAGCCAAGTCCTTCCACTCCATTGCTGTATATGGAACGAGGCCACGGGAGTACGGTGCACTTCCTGTGGTCTCTAGGACTCCTTTTGTCTTGTGCCCAGGCCAAGCTGCACCAGCTCCAGGCCACCGGTCTTCACTCCTCCACTTCTCCTTCTGTCTGTCACTACAGTGTCCCTAACTCAGTACACTCCAACCCCATGCCCTGTCAGATTATGGGGGGGGGGGGCAGAACCATCACCAGTGGTGGCTATACATGGCATTAATGGAACAAAGCCATTATCCTGACCCAGTGGAGAGCTGCTAATTGAGATGTTGTGTGCATACTGGTGGATGACCTCCACCATACCTAGGATGGAATACCACTCCCCTGGCTGAGGTGCAGTACCTCTGTGGCGACTGAAGCCTCAGGGGAGCCACATGTACAGGTGCCAAGTCCTGCTCAAAAATTACATTTCTATCGAAAGCTTGTCAGCAGAAGGAAGCGTTAAGTGCTGTATAATTTCCTGGTAGACGGCTGTGCTGACTTTGGTCTTGATAAAACACAGTGGAGCTACACCACCAGATGACACGGCTCCCCAAACCATCACTGATTGTGGAGACTTTACACTAGACCTCAGCAGCTTGGATTGTGGCCTCCACTCTTCCTCCAGATTCTAGGACTGCAATTTCCAAATGAAATGCAAAAATTACTGTCATCTGAAAACACCTTGGACACGGAGAACAGTCCAGTTCTTTTTCTCCTTGGCTCAGGTAAGACTCTTCTGACCTTGTCTATTGGTCATGAGTGGCCTGACACAAGGAATGTGACACTTGTAGCCCATGTCCTGGATACGTCTGTGTGTGGTGGCTCTTGAAGCACTGACTCCAGCAGCGTCCACTCCTTGTGAATCTCCCCCAAATGTTTGAATGGCATTTTTTCTTCTCAATACTATCAAGGCTGTGGTTATCCCGGTTGCTTGTGCGCCTTTTTTCTACTACACTTCTTCCTTCCACTCAACTTTCCATTATTATGCTTGGATACAGCACTCTGATAAATAAGCTTGCTGTTCACAATGACCTTGTGTGGCTTACCCTCCTTGTGTAGTAATTATTGAATGTCTTCTGTCAAAACTGCAGCTTTCCCCATGATTGTGTAGCATACTGAACCAGACTAAGGGACCATTTTAAATGCTTAGGAATCCTTTGAAGGTGTTTTTGTGGTAATCATTCTAATTTTCGGAGATAGTGACTCTCGGGTTTTCATTGGCTGTAAGCCATAAACACCGTTAATAGAAATACACTTAAAATGGATCACTTTTTGTAATGGCGCTATGTTTTGTTTTTTTTTTGTTTTTTTTTTTAATCACTGAAATTACCGTATTTTTAATATCATAAGACTCACTTTTCCTCCCAAAAGCATCGGAGGAAAATGAGTGGTGCGTCTTATAATGCGAATGTTATTTTACTTCGGGGGTGGTGGAGAGGGGCTGCAGGGGCAATGAGCTGCAGTGTGCTGCGGGCTGTGCTGAGGCATGGGCCATCCTAAAGATGGGCTTCAAACAATGGCACCCAGGTTTAGCGCATGCGCAGATGGATCTCTCGGCTCAGGATCTCATCTACGCACACACCGCCTCCAGCCTCCATTGATCCTCCAGCTCTGGACTTAAGAAGAATGGATCCGGAGGTGGCTCGTGCAGATGAGATCTCGACTTGGCATTGAGCCAATAACGCAATCTGCGCACACTGAATTCGGGCACAATTTCTTTGAAACCTGCACGGCCAACATTTTCAGGATGGCCCCTGCCTCACTACAGCTCGCAGCATTGCCCCTGCCTCCTGTGACAGTTCCTGGATGTTTTCTCTGCCTCACAGTGCAGCGAGCAGCTGCCGCACCATCGTCCTTCTCCACCACCACTGCCGGACAGGAGCAGTCGGCTGCATGTATTTCTATGCAGCGGACAAGATCCTGTTAAAGTGTGCGGCCGTGCCGGTTGATGCGATGCGTGAGACAAATGACTCCAGCCTTACTGATTATATAACATTATATTATATATTATATTATATCCATTAAAAGTGATCCATTACCACCAGCAGGAGACACTTCATTCAGATTAGCGAATGTCTTTAATAATTTTTAAACATACAAGCGGAGTAACAATTCAGCACATGTCTGACTTTACACTTCAGCTTGGGTTGTAAGTTTTTTTTCATTTTTTATATTTTATTTATTTTATATTTTTTTTATTAACCAGGTGAACAAAAACAAGCTGGGATGGAGCATTCGAGCTCTGCAAAAAAGATGATTCTACGAAGACTTCTTGAGGAACCTCCAGTTACAGGTGCGGCAACGAGTAGCAGCACCATGGATTCTGCTCCTTCTACAAGCACTCAGTCTGCACCTAACCTCCCCACAAAGCAAAGCACAAGTGGGGACATTTGTAGACCCAAACTTGTATGTGGAGAAGGAGTAAATTTCCCAGTCCCTTCCCCAAAGGAACCTCGTGAGATTTTTGCTTGTCCAGATTGTGGACGTGAATTCTCAAAGAAGAGTAGACTTAAAATACACAAAAGAATCCATAAACCAGACTTTCATAGAAGCAGGTCTAACTCAAAGAAGGGAAGTCTACCTAACAAATCCCATCCTACCCACAAACCTGTTAGATTTTTACGCTGTCCTGGATGTGACTTATCTTTTACCCATCAATCGATCCTTGAAAGTCATATGAAAATCCATGACTATAAAGACGTATGTCTTTATTGTGGAAAAGTCTGTAAGTCAATCAAACATCTATACAATCACCAAGCTGGGAGTGCTGGTCAGACGTTTCCATGTAATCAATGTGCGAAAAGCTTCATCTTCAGCAAATGTCTCCTTTACCATCAAAGAGAACACAGAGCGGAGACAGAATTCCCTTGCCCGGACTGTGGAAAAAGGTTTATAACTCTAGATGGTCTATCTGACCACCAAAAAATGCACACAGAAAAACTTGAGCTGAGCAAAAACGACTCTTCTTCGGAGGCTAATGATGATGATGACCCTGACTCCGACAACTGAAAAGGAAGGGACATTGGTCAACTGAGTCTGGAGAAACTCATAACTTATCACAAACGTGGTGTACTCTAGTCCATGATGTTTCCATTGCTTACGGTTGCAGTTGTGCCAAATTTAAAAAACCTACTACCTTTTTACATCGTATGCCACCAGACACCTCATCAAAACGCCAACCTTGACTAGAGATGGTGCAAATCAATTTGCAGGACCTTTTCCTACTGGTATGTTGGTAATTTGTAGCCACCAGCTATGTTCCCTGAAAATGGCCTCTTAGTGTCCATATCCAAGGCTTCTGATTAGCCGGCCTGGCACAACACCACATGTTGTTTAGTCTGTAATTATGACGTTGCTCCAGGTCAACTAATCAAGAGCTGCAGATTAGAGGCTATTCCCACATCTGGTGAAACTGGATTACTAACCGAAGTCCACTGGCCTGGGTTCAATTAATCGATTTTTCTACAGTTTCCATGTCTGCTTCCATTGTCTTCCTAATTTGGCAAAATAACTTAAACCAAGAATCAGATTAATGAACCCGAAAGATGATGGTAATTAACTCTTGAATCTCATTCTGGCCTTGGCTTCAAATATCCGAACGGACAGCATAATCTGCCAATAATGCTTTTGGTTTGAGTTATCGCTCACGGTTGGGGCAGAACTGGTGGCTGTACTAAGAATACTAAAATGTGGCCATGTAACCACCACTTAAATGGGGCTTTAGTTAGCATCTGTATTATGGCCAAAACTCTACTGGCCCTTCATGATTGAATGTATAATTATGCAGGACCCCATTCCCCCCCCCAAATCTCCCAACACCCATTTTAGAAATCTTTGTGCTCACAGCTTTTATCTAATCTAAGACCGCCTTCTGACTTCCGATAAGTCCTCTGTCCACCACAGCCAGCCTAATATCTTATAAAGATCACGGCACAATCCTGTGTGGTGATAAATGGCCGTTGGCTAACCAATAGTTTGGCTAATTACTTCCTATTTTGTATAGCCAACTTTAGATTTTCCATTGGGTGATCTAAAATGAAGACTCTTGACTTTTTCTGTATTATAGTTGGCCAAATGCTCATTTCGCGTGGATGTAACAACCAGACAGTTTATATACACCAGAGATCAAAATTTGAGAACCATGTATGATTACATGATTTCTGAAAATAATTAAGTGATCTACATTGATCAACATTTGCAGGTGTGGGATGGTTTGTGGGTTTTTGTTTTTTTTTTTTTTTTGGGGGGGGGGGGGTTTGGTCTACCATGCCACTATGACAGTTTCACAAAAGATCTTCTTTTCCCAAAACATGATTATCATAATTGGAGAACATCAATGACCTGTAGCACAACAAAGATTATAAGTAAATTTTCTGAAGGACAGTCACATTCAGTAGGACGTGTACCAGCCGTCGCTGTGAATAACGTCAGCACATCTCTGGTCACAGGACATCATTAGTCTCGGACACTGCTCTGGTGGGATTTTGGTCCACTATTCTTCCAGTCTCTTCCACAGTTCTTTGAATGGTGTGGGTTTCTTGGCCATAACATTGTCACCAAGGATTTTCCTGAGGTTTTCTATTGGGTTTGGATCAGGATTCTGGGTGGCCATTTCACGGTTTTCAATGCTTCCTGTTTCAAGGAACTGCTTTACCTGTTTTACTGTGTGATGGGGCATTGTACTGCATGAAATTTGCTGGCTGAGTGATGAACACAAGTAAGTACATGATGTTGAAGGTTCTGAGCCACACTTGAATTCACTCTGCCATGTAGTTATGAGAGATCCAAATCCTGCTGCAGAAAACATTCCCCAAACCATGACACTTCCTCCACCACCTTTCACTGAATTCTTCACACTTTTAGTTGTCTTTCCCTAGTTTATCGACTAACATAAGGTTTCCTGTCAGACCTAAATAAATTAAACTTTTTTTCATCACTAAAATGAACTGTGGCCACTTCTCTTCTGTCCAAAGGTGAGTCTAGGTTTGTGATTCTTTCTGCTAATGAGAGGTTTGGTCACTTCCAAATGAGATTTCAGTCCAAATGCTCTTAAACATCGTGACACTGTAAAACGAGACAGATCTTACCCTGTTCAGTGCTGAATTGGCGCGCAATTACAGCTGCAGTGTTAGAACAATTACCCATGGAGATTCTCCACATTATCCTGTCCTGTTGCAATTGTCTTTCAAGGTCGACCAGCCTCTTTGGGGGACTTGACAGTTTGTAATGTTGTAGAGATGCAATATTCTTAAAATCAGACTTGGAACAACCAACTTCTCATGCTATGGCTGATAGGGTCACTCCTTTTGCCTTCATCTGGACAACTGCTGCCAAAGGGTTTGTCACTTTGCAAAAATGGTGTGCCGTTCCAAAGTTGGTGCAAACTGGAAAGTTAGGCTGCCAGTTACATAGGGTTTGTTAAATGATTAAGAAATTAGCACCGGTTTGACAAAATAACACTAACTTGCAGGATTCTTAAAGTTTGTTTTAATTTTGATATTTTTCATTTATCTCCTTTTGAATTTTTTGCAAACGCTCATAAAAATGTAATTTATGAAATAGGCCTAAAATACTGTTTGCTCATGTTGGGGTATAATCCCATAGGATGACACCATGACCGCAACATTTAGGAAATTGTGATCTCTAATTTTGATCTCTAGTGTAGTTCTCTACACTTCATTCACTCAAAGCTCAAGGGATCTTCACCAATCTTCCTATAATGGAAGGGCTTAAGGTGCCCTATTTGTCCCAAGGTTAAAGGTATCCAGTTTTTGGTCTTAACATACTTATAGGAGCAGTGGGGTTATCTATCTTTTTAAAAATCCATATTTAGTGTTTTTCAAAAAGGGGTATTTTTGACTCTGGTGCTAATTTTTAGTCATAACAAAGGGAGGGTAGCTCACAGGATCCTCTGGGGTGTGGCTTTAGTCTGCTGTATATGTAAATCACAACCACCTAGTAAAGATAAGAAGTGTGGAAATGAAGTTCAAACTGTGGCAGACTTAGTAAGGGGGGGGGGAGACAAAACTCAAAAAAACAACTTGGAGCAGTAGGAGTAAAATGGCAAAACCCCACCACCTCTGACTTTGTGACAGATCTAATGTCTGACAAAGCTGTGAATGTAACCTAGCCCAACATACTTGAGTCATGTTTTAAATTTTTAAACTCTTCTCTCTTGCTAGGTCATTATGCCGTCTCCCCCCCTCATAGTTTTTAAACGTGGTGTTTTTGTTGGTTTGTTTTTTTTCTTTTTTTTTGTTTTTGTGTCTTATTCAATTTTTGTCAATAGTTTTCAATAAAAATGTTTACAATATGTTGGTGTCCTTCCATTTGTCAAATTGAGTTCTGATTTAAAAGATGGTGAGTAATCCTAAAGTTTTGAGTCCCCAGCCTAAATGTGCAGCTCCTGTGGCTTACCGTATGTGAATCTGTCATTTCATACATGGACCAATTTTTGGGAGGAAAAGTGCATCTTATCCAAAAAAAAATACAATAATCACCCCTTTACACTAGAAATTTGTTAGCTCCTAATACATGGGTGGCATACGCCGCTGCATGGGTTAGGGTGCATACACACATCAGTTTTTGGTCATCAGGCGCAATTTGGCAGAAACATGAAAAAAAACACATCCGGCGTCTGATACGGATGCATTTTTTTTTCCCCCATAGACTTCTATTAGCACCGGATTGCGCAGGATGGCCTTGCATTCCATCCGCCTTTCGCCGGATCCGGCAAAATTTGCTTGTCCGGCGGCCGGATGGAACGTTGAGGTGAACGTTTGTGTCCGGCAAAAAAACAGATCGCACCGTACGGCTTATTTTATAATGGAAGCTGGATCCGGCGTCATCCATCATATGCCGGAATCTGGCGCCTGTTTCAGCTTTTTGTTTTGTTTTTTTTTTTTTTTAACTGAGCATGCTGTGTATCAAAACGGATCCGTCAAACGGAAGAAACGGTTGGAATAAAACTGATGCAACGGATCTGTTTTTTCGACGGATCCGTTGCATTATTTTTTTCGCTGGATTGTGCCTGATGGCAAAAAACTGTGTGCACTTAGCCTAAGATGGAAGAAATTTTGCATATCATGAGATTTTAGCAATCAGTGTTGCAGTATTTCGAATTAGCCAAGGGGATGAATTACTGCACAGATCTTTGTCAGGAGTGTCCTTTTTAAAATTCTATGGAGGGGATGCTTTAGTTTCCGTATTTTATACATCAAACAAATTTTTAAAGGGTCTCAAAATCCAATCAATGACAGGCGTCCAATTTCTCTTCAGTTGCGTTACTAGTAGAGATGAGCGAGTACCTAACTATTCAGAATCACTATACTCATAACAAGTACTGTCTAATACTCGCATATTCATTCCGAATAGTGTGTAATGCAAGTCAATGGGGGGAACACTCACAAAGTAACAGGTAGCCTGAATGACTTACTACTCATGTGGAATTCGGGTTACTCATTTACTTGTTACATTGCAAGTATTCTCCATTGACATGCGTTGCACACGCTATTTGGAATGAATAAACAAGTATCAGACCTTGTTATGAGTATAGAGTATGGAGAGTTAGGTACTCTCTCAACTATAGTTACTAGGCAAATTATGGGAAGCTTTATCATAGCAGTGTTCCTGAGGTGGAGTGTAATTTAGAATTGCTTTTTAACTTTTTTTTTTATTATTTATTTATATTTTTGCAGTTCTTTGGATTGGTAAAAATTGATCTCCAAGTTTTGTGTTTTGCTGTTTTAAGAAGTGTAGAAATCTCATTGTTCAGTTTCCATTTCTAGGTCCAAAATGGATCAGAAGGGCAGAGGTCATTGTCCAGCGTTACAGGTTCACAAATGTACAAAAAAAAAAAAAAAAGTCGAGCGTTAGTTGATACACAGGCATAAGTGCTTGTTCACACTGCCTATGAGACAAAGAAAACCAAAATAAGAATATAAATATATACCCTACTATAAATTAAAAGCATAATGTGTATGAGTAAACAGAAGGTACTTAGTAAACACTATTTCTGTTCAAAAAGGCATAAAGCCATCCCACCGTGACAAGGTGTACCCAAATCGGGACTGTACCTATACACTCTCTAATATTAAAACCTTAGCATGTGTCCACAGCCATCAATCTGAATAAGGGCAGAGAAAGGCTGGGTCCCGACTGGACATGCAGCCATGGGAAGCATTAGATGAAATGTTCGTCTCACTGGAAAAGGGGGCCACACAATATTGGTACGGAGTACAAGACACTAAAGAAAAAAAATAGATCTGCATGTTATAAGCGCATATTCACACTGGCCATGAGACAGAGAAAATAAAAATTAGAATCATGTAAACATTTTCCCCTACTAGAACTAAATAGCCTAATGCATATAAATAAACAGCGGACTTGGCAAACACTAGTTTTGATAATAATAATAAAAAAAAAAAAAGTAGGTACTTTCCCGATGGATACACCTTGTCACGGTGGGATAGCTTTACGCTTTTTTTGATCAAAAATAGTGTTTACTAAGTACCTTTATGTTTACTTGTATGCATTTTGCTTTTATTTAGTTATAGTAGGGTATGTTTGTATTCATATTTTAGTGTTCTCAAGTTCACAGGTGTGCCTAGGCAAAAATCTCAAGCATTGGCTTTTGGTTCGCCCTTCAATCCCGGGCCCTTCATCTATTCATTCCAGTGGTAATCCAGCTACAAAATTCCAGTTCCGCACACTCCTGAAGCGTTTGAGTAAATTGGATATGTGAGATCTTAAAATTTCATCCCATTCCATCCGCATAGGGGTGGCGACAGTAGCAGAAAGTCTTGGTATCTGTGAAGGTAACATTAGCAGGTAAGGCTACTTTAACACGTTGCGTTGTTTGGCATCCGACAGGTCAGTCGTTGTGACGCAACTACTGATCCGTTGTTGTGTTTTGTTTTTTTGTTTGTTTTTTTTTTTGTCAACTGACGCAATGGATGTGTAATTTCACAGAAATCCTGTGAAACTCATCCGTCGCGTCCGTTACATCCATTGTGCACCCATTTTTTTGATGCATCCGTCGTGATCCGTTTGTGTTTGGGACATCCCAATGGGTGTGCCAAACATGCTAGGCATGCTCAGTAGAGCATGACAGAATCTAGCACTGGATTCCGTCATCTGACGGCTTATGACAGAATTCAGCACCATAGACATCCATTATAGCTTGCGATGGAATCCTGCGGCGTCCATTATTTTTTTTTTTTTTTGCCACTTCAAAAAAAAGTTACATTCAGCGTTGTTCCCGCCTGTCAGTCAGTAAACGACTGATCTGTCACGTGGCGGATGCGATGCCTTCACTAATAGAAGTCTATGGGGAAAAACTGATTCCTGCAAAATATTTTGCCTCTTACCGTAATTCCTCAAGGTAATGGATGCCAAACAACGCAGGTGTGAAAGTAGCCTTGGGGAGATGGAAGTCTGTCCGCTATAAGATCTATGTTCTGCCTAATTAGTTGCCTAACTAACGCTGGTTTCACATTAGTGGTATTCTGCCGGATCCGGCACAAGTGCAGTACAGTTCAATACAGTTCACTGGCAAGCTCCGGTCACATGTGGTCATGTGACCGGAGCTGACCGCGATGCCACTGTACTGTATTAGTGCCGGATCCGGCAGTGTGGCAGAATACCGCTGATGTGAAACTAGCGTAATTTTTACTTTCAGAATCCCTGACTGTGGATTGTGGGTCACTCTTTTGTATATTGGACACAGAAGAGGGCTTCGGTTCAAAATTATTCAGAGAACTTATTTTCTTCTTGATTTGATGTTTTTGAAGTGATAATTGACTGACTGAATAAAAAAAGAATGCTGTGCCCACACCTCTTACTCTTTTTATTAATTGTGCATCTCGGCTGTGATTTAAGAATCCAAACTGGATTTCCATTTTATTTACGTTTTTTTGTTTTGTTCAGATTTTGACTATACTAATTGTTTCTATTCCTCACTAGTTTCAAGATATTTGCGAATTGCCATTTAATAGGAAACTAAATTTTTTTTTTTTTTCTTCTGGGGAGTCTAAGGCTGCTTTCACACATCCGGTAGGTGCAGAGCTGGCCAGTCCGGCTCTAAAACCTATGCAACGGATGTGGCGAAAAAGCCGCATCTTTTGCATAAGTTTTTTAAATGCGGCCCGTCTGGTTTTTGCCGCTTGCGGCATGCTACTGAGCATGCGCAGTGGCAAAAACTGCATGTGGTGCGCGGATGTGGTTTTTGCCGCATCCGGCGTCCATAGGCATGCATTGAAAAATGCGCCGTATCGGCTGGATGTGGCGCGATGTGGTTTTTTTTGCCGCACAAAAAACGTGCCAGGCAATGTTCTATCCATCCGCCGCATCGGCAAAAACCGGACGGAACGCATGCCAATGCGGCACTAATTAAAGTATATGCAGGAAAAAACGCAACCGGCAGCAAAAAAAAGGGAGCGCTTTTCCTGCAAAGTGCCGGGTTGTACCGCACCGGAAAAACCGGATGTGTGAAAGTAGCCTGTGTATTGGACACATCGGTCCATGGTTTCTTACAGTAAAGATATTAAGATGTAATGTGTCCTGATTTACTAAGGGTATGTGCACATGTATTAAGATTTGGTGCCCAAATTTCTGCATCTCTTCGCAGGAAAAATGCAATTGCAAAAATGCTCGTTAAAAAAATAAATATGGTTAAAAATAAGTGTCTTTTCTGTGAGGGGGAATACTGGGTTACTAATAAAGTGTCTGATAGTAATGAAGGTGTCTAACACCAGGGCATAATGCTAGCTACAATTACGCAGCTGCTGTCAACCACAACTACCATTATCCTGATTTGTATCATACTAAGGCAATTGCAAAGACCCAGATAAAACACCAGAATTGAAGCATCTATTATCATGCTTCTCTTCTGGGGCAGCTACGTACTGCTCTTTCTAGGCTGGGAAGGGCTAAATAACCATGGATCTTCCTGGCCTGATATCAGCCCCCAGCTGTCTGCTTTACCTTTGCTGGTTACTAAAAATGGGAAGGACTCCATGGTTTTTATTTTATTTATTAGGCGAATAGCTATAAAATCTATTTTTGCACATATTTAAAACATAAGAAAATTCCATTCAGTGGCTCTCTATGCCTTGGGAGAGCTGAGGACCTGCTGTCACGCTAGGTACGAGGAAGTACCAAGTGAAAGGAAAGTTAAGGGATCTCTGTGTCTAGGGAAAGGGAAGATGATGACTCCTGACTAAACATACTCTTTCACCCTGGTCTCTGGGGTCTTTCACCACTCTAGCTCTGTTTTGCACCTATGCACCAAGCAAGGATACCTGACCCTAGCTATTTCTCGTGCGAAGTCCTAAATAGGAAATGGATGGGATGAGCTCTATCAACCTCCTTGAACGCTATAGATGACACAAGCAGGACACACTGGGAAAATGCATGAACTACTTATCGACAGATGAGTTAGGTAGTAGTTCAGCAAAATATTCAGCAACAATCCCACAGAGGAGTACAAGCCACCTGCTTGCAACCCATACTCAAATGAGCTTAAAATATCAGCAGTATCGAGGGGTATTTAAGCACCAAGAGAATGGTAATGATCAGCAGCTGGGTGGAAGGCGAGCTCATGCTGAGTCCAAAAGAGAGAGAGATTAATCCAGCAAGAAAACTACCTATAACAAGGAAAACTGACAGCAGGAACAATAGAAAGTCAGGGGGAATTCTGCACAGCCAAACGCTATTATCGTCTATGGCCAGAAACCACATGACTGACTGTCACCCGTGACACACATGACACTTGCCCTTCCACTAGCATTTTGTCAGAGCGGGATTTTAGTGTCAGGGGGCATAATAACTGATAGGAGCATCTGTCTATCAACTGAAAATACTGACAGGCTGATTTATCAAAATGAACAAAGCGTGTATTGCTCAACCCCACCGGATGACAACAGCGGAACCTAAAGCTTTTTTTTTTTTTTCTGGTGTCTTCACAAACAAAAAAGGGGTTTACGGTGCATAGTTTATTTTATTTCTTGTCTTGCTCCACCATATCAACAGGGTCATCATGCAGGCTTTTCTCCAAATTTTTAGAGGGTCATAGTGCGACCCTCGCTCTTATTTTTTCCAGGGTATGTATGATGCTCATTGTCATAATTTTTTCAGGTTGTGTATGAGGCCTATGTCTACAATTCTCTTACATACACACGTGGTCAAAATTGTTGGTACCCTTCGCCCTCGTTTAATGAAAGAAAAACCCACAATGGTCACAGAAATAACTTGAATTTAATAAAAATAATAATAAATAAAAAATCTATGAAAATGAACAAATGAAAGTCACACATTGCTGCTTTTCTGCTTCCTCAGAATTTAAAAAAAAAAAATGAAACTCATGAAATAGGCCTGGACAGAAATGATGGTACCCCTGAAAATAGTGTGACAAAAGGGACATGTTACATCAAGGTGTGTCCATTAATTGGCATCACAGGTGACTACAATCTTATAATCAGTCAGTGGGCCTGTGTATAGGGCTACAGATACTCACTGTGCTGTTTGGTCACATGGTGTGTACCACACTCAACATAGATCAGAGGAAGCAAAGGAAAGAGTTGTCTCAGGAGATTAGAAAGAAAATTATAGATAAGCATGTTAAAGGTAAAAGTTATAAAACAATCTCCAAGCAGCTTGATGTTTCTGTGACTACAGTTGCATGTATTATTCAGAAATTTAAGATCCATGGGATTGTAGCCAACCTCCCTGGATGTGTCCCCCCAGGAGGAAAATTAATGACAAATCAAAGAGACGGATAATACGAATGGTAACAAAAGAGCCCAAAAAAACCTCTGAAGTGATTAAAGGTGAACCTCAAGCTCAAGGAACGTCAGTGTCAGATCGCACCATCCGTCGTTGTTTAAGCCAAAGTGGACTTCATTGGAGACGACCAAGGAGGACACCATTGTTGAAAAAAATCATAAAGAAACCAGACTAGAATTTGCCAAACTACATGTTGACAAGCTACAAAGCTTCTGGGAGAATGTCCTATTGACAGATGAGACAAAAATTGAACTTTTTGGCAAGGCACATCAGCTCTATGTTCACGGATGGAAAAATGAAGCATATCAAGAAAAGAACACTCTCCCTACTGTGAAACATGGAGGAGGCTCGGTTATGTTCTGGGGCTGTTTTGCTGTATCTGGCACAGGGTGTCTTGAATCTGTGCAGGGTACAATGAAATCTCAAGACTATCAAGGGATTCTAGAGAGAAATGTGCTGCCCAGTGTCAGAAAGCTTGGTCTCAGTCGCAAGTCATGGGTCTTGCAACAGGATAATAATAATTAATAATAATTTTAGTCATTTATATAGCGCTATTAATTCCGCAGCGCTTTACATACATTGACAACTTTGTCCCCATTGGGGCTCACAATCTAGAGTCGCTATGTGTATGTCTTTGGAGTGTGGGAGGAAACCGGAGTACCCGGAGGAAACCCACGCAAACACGGGGAGAACATACAAACTCCTTGCAGATTGTGTCCTTGGTGGGATATGAACCCAGGACCCAGCGCTGCAAGACTGCAGTGCTAACCACTGAGCCACCGTGCCACCCATAATAATGATAAATTACCTAAAACATGAATAATGATAAATAATGACCTAAAACATGAAGAATGGCTAAGAGGAAAACATTGGACTATTCTAGGAACCGTGGCCTAAAATCCTATTGAGCATTAGAGCAGTGCCACACAGAGCAGTGCCACCCACTGCATAGAGCAGCATCGCCCCCCACACAGCCCCAGCAGCACAGCGCCCGCAGCACACAGCCCGCAGCAGCACACAGCCCGCAGCATCGCTTTTGCCTCCTGTCACCATTCTCCAGTACCCCGCCAGTAAGCAACATTCGGATTATAAAAGGCCACCTAATTTTCCTCCAAAATTTTTTGGAGGAAAAGTGTATTTTATAATCCGAAAAATATGGTAATTAAATGGAAAAAAAAAGCGATTTTCCCCCTCCCCCCCCATTTTTGATAACCAGCAAAGGTAGGAAAGGTCTATGTTATTGGGCCGATGACAGCCTAAAAATATCAGTCTGCAGCCACCCTAGAAGTGGCGCATCACATTAGATGCACCAAATCTGGTGATTCACCCCAGCTCTTCCCGATTGCCCTAGTGTGGTGGAAACAGGGTAAAGGGTTGATGTCAGCTGTATACTGTCAGCTGGCATCAAGCCCTGTTGTGATACACTGAGTGATGAGCTATGACATTCTGACGTCATTGCTCATCTCAGTCTCCAGGTGTCACTGAGCACAACGTGAGCTTGGAGCTGCTGCTTCTCAAAGCCTATGGAGCCTTGTTCTGTGGCTCCATAGCCTTTGATCTACGTAATCGAGGAACTCCATGGGAAGCACTGGGCAACATCGGATCTGGGAACTTTGCTTTCAAATAGTTTAGTGAACGAGGGACATTGTCTAGTCTTTATTTTTCTCTTTTTTTTCCTTTCAAGTTTCCCTTTCTGTACTATGTCGGATTCGGTGGACTACATTGGAATCCCTGGCTTATGTCTGACGGACCTGCATGGGTTATTTTTATTTTAATAAATTAGTGTATCAGGGAAAAAGTCAGGAAGCATTTTTTAAGGTATTTTTGTGTGTGTTTTTGTTTTATTTACTGGGTTAGTAATGGGGGTCATTTGACAAACACCTCTCCATTACCAACACCAGAGATTGATGCCAGCTGACACTACACAATTTCCATCAACCCCAACTACCACTACTCAAATTGCCACCGAACCAGGACAATCGGGAACAACTGAGGCAAAGCATCAGAATTGGCGTATCTAATGTGATGTTTGATGCCTGGGACAGTTGCGGACTGCTATTTTTAGCCTGGGGGGGCCCAATAACCAGCATATGCTTTGACAAAGGACACCTCGTTTGAAACGCAATGCATTTCAAATTTGATATTTTTTGGATCATGTCTTGTACATTTGGATTTTAATTTTGGAATAAAAGAATAATTTTATGCACATGGAAGCTGGAGATTTTCTTATCCATGTGTGCATTCTGACAGTAAAAAAATGACACATGTGGTTCACACGGATCATTTAAAGATCATCTATTAATTAGTACGCGTGTGAACGTGTCTTCAGTACATGTGAAAATGGACACTACATGTACTAGAAACATGGACATGTGAAGGGGGCCCTAGATTAACTCTCCTTGAACTGTTTGCAGAGGAGAGTGTCGAGCATCATGCCTCTGTGTCTCATATATAAGACCCGATGACGCAGTAATACACAGTAATGCAAGTAGCCAACATGGCTATGACATTAGCATGTATGGCAGGCTATCCTCGCATGTTGATTGGTTGTCATACAGCCATAAACATGCAGGGTGGGGACTGAAGCATGGTGGACACCCAGATGTAGTAGACTATGTCTGTGTGTTCGTCTCCAGTAAGTGTATATCTCCCCCCCTGAAAACGGTGCACGACAGAGCACCTGGTGACTCTGCAGCATTATGTGAGGGTGGCAGGGGGCCATAGTCGTGGGTAGAGGCGAGCCCCTGCTTCCGGCAACACTTCTCTTCTGGGCTGCACTCCTGTCACCTTCACAGTGCAACAGGGGACACCACAACTCCACTTCTCTAAGGTTAATTCAGATACGAAGTCCAAGATAACATTTAACATCACTTTACTGAAGAACTCAAATAGTTTCTGAGCAGTACATCTGTGGCGCCCCTGACCTGGTCAGGCACCACTGAGTACTGCACCCATGCTGGGGCAGTGCTTCCAGGTAAATTCCAAAGGCCAGAATGGGGTGTGTATGCACAGACACATAGCAACCAGGTCTCCTACACCATTAGATGGGACCCTTGGGCAGTCCCCCAAAAGGGGGCTGGCTTACAATTCTTGTCAAGGGGTGGAGTGGAGAGGCTTGAAACTAGGTTGCAGAGGCAGTAAGAAAAGGAAGTGGAGCGAGCCAGTCTGCTAGTGAAGTGCAGAGAAGCTAAGCAGACGCTGCAAGTGTAGTAGCTGTTGGCGGGGGAGAACGGGTACCTGTGAGTCAGCCTGAAAGACACCTGCAGAGAGGTGGCCGAGTACGGGGACTGCTGGTATCCAGGCACGCATAGGGAAACAGGTCCCTAGAGCAGCCTCAAGTGTAACTAGCTGCTAAACCTGCCGGTGAGGGTACTGGAGGTACCTCACCAAACACACCGAGTCCGAGCCTCAGCAGCAACAAGGGGACCCATAAGGAGTTTTGAAACCAAAACAAGTAAGGGACTAGGAGTATTAGTGCAAACACCGAAAAAACAAAACAAAACTCCTAAAACAATATTTATTAGTATATAGTATTAAAATGCTCTTAAAACCAGAGCGTAATAACTCTTAAATTGTCAAATAGTAAACTAGTCACGTGAAGTGAGTGGGAGGACAAAAGAAGGTAGAGCCAACTAGTGAAAAGAGGAGCGCTGATCATCTCAACACTCTAGATAGAACTCTAGGTAAAATAACTCTAGTCGTTGTCATTTTCACCAGGTAATTAACCTATTGTTATAGGGAATTAGGGAAGAAGATAGTCTATCCCTCCCTATTGCCTACCTACCAGCGGAGGTGCACCATAAAGTATTGGGTACCCCCCGCTCCTCGTCGGCTCTCCCTATTCTGTCCCTTCGACCCGCAAGTCGCAAGAAAACCCACCACCAAGAATGGAAAGTGCAAAGTAGTCAACGTCATTTACCATGATCTGGTTACCAAATATTTTGGCACCCCAGATACAGCTTTTTCCTGCACAGTAAAAAAGAGGAAAAAGATGATGCTTGTTAATATTTTTTGCATCAAATCTAGAAATCCATAGAAGATGAATTAAATATTTACTAAAGTCTGGTCATCATAAATATAATAGCCAGAATACAACTGTATATATATATATATATATATATATATATATATTCTTATACAGTCATCCAGGTGATAATTGGTAGTAGTAATAAATAATCCCAGCAGGGAAACTTATCTGCTAGGATCACTGATAGCAAATCCCAATCCTGACGCGTTTCACCCCTATATTTATCTTAGGGGTTCATCAGGGGAAGAGCTAAGGATTTTATATGGAAGGTTATACTGCTTTTTTGCCTGGTGCCCTGGGGTCATTGCACCCGTAGCACTAACGGGTAACGCATGTCAGACGACCTGCCCTCTACCAAAGGCTACTGATGTCGGTCTGATACCACTAGGAAAGCCAAACTAACTAAGAAAGAAAAATGATGAAACTGATGAATCGGATATGAAATCCTTAGTTCTTCCCCTGATGAACCCCTAAGATAAATATAGGGGGGAAACGCGTCGGGATTGGGATTTGCTATCAGTGATCCTAGCAGATAAGTTTCCCTGCTGGGATTATTTATTACTACTACCAATTATCACCTGGATGACTGTATAAGAATATATATATATATATATATATATATATATATACACAGTTGTATTCTGGCTATTATATTTATGATGACCAGACTTTAGTAAAGATTTAATTCATCTTCTATGGATTTCTAGATTTGATGCAAAAAATATTAACAAGCATCATCTTTTTCCTCTTTTTTACTGTGCAGGAAAAAGCTGTATCTGGGGTGCCAAAATATTTGGTAACCAGATCATGGTAAATGACCTTGACTACTTTGCACTTTCCATTCTTGGTGGTGGGTTTTCTTGCGACTTGCGGGTCGAAGGGACAGAATAGGGAGAGCCGACGAGGAGCGGGGGGTACCCAATACTTTATGGTGCACCTCCGCTGGTAGGTAGGCAATAGGGAGGGATAGACTATCTTCTTCCCTAATTCCCTATAACAATAGGTTAATTACCTGGTGAAAATGACAACGACTAGAGTTATTTTACCTAGAGTTCTATCTAGAGTGTTGAGATAATCAGCGCTCCTCTTTTCACTAGTTGGCTCTACCTTCTTTTGTCCTCCCACTCACTTCACGTGACTAGTTTACTATTTGACAATTTAAGAGTTATTACGCTCTGGTTTTAAGAGCATTTTAATACTATATACTAATAAATATTGTTTTAGGAGTTTTGTTTTGTTTTTTTCGGTTTTTGGACCCATAAGGAGACAGTGCCAGAAGCCATCTCACCAAGGTTCACGCTGCCGGCCAACGGGCCAGAAAGGGGAGGAAAGGCAGTAGCGAATTCCCTGGATAGACCCCACGGTACTGCAAGTCAGGGGTTATCCCAAACAAAAGGAGTGCTAGGAAGGCGAGCTAGCGGCTACCCTCAATTCGGCCTGAAGGAGTTCCTGGTTCCACCTGGTATAATCTCAGCATCGCCCGGGTATCTCACCGACCAGCAAAAAGTGAGTAAACAAGTTAAAAGACACCTTGGACTGTGCTTGAGTCATTCTGTGACCTGTTGTTCCCCACACACACACCCAAGCACCTGGGGCCAGCCTCACTCTCGGGAGGCCACACTATCTAACTACAAAGTCCATCAGCCCCAGATACTCATTAAACTGCAGTGGCGGTCACCCACCCCTGACCGCAAAACTGAGAGTGGCGTCACGACTAAGATAGTAAAACCCAACATACCTGTTGTCCTGCTGAAGGAGCACTGTGGCGTCCCCGAGCAGGATCAGCGCTCCTGGGGCGTGACACATCTACTGCGGGCACATAGCTGGAACGATACAGGCATGTTACTGGTTTTTTTCTTTTCACATTCTCCTGCAGACTGCTTTCTCCTGCACATCTCTCCGACTACTTTAGGACACATTATGGGTGTCAGGTCCGAGCATTCCTACATGAATAGTGTCCTGGAAAGTGGATTGGTCATCGTGGGCCAGTTGAATGGCCACCAAGGTCTCCCGATCTGACCCCCTTAGACTTTTATCTTTTGGGTCATCTGATAGCAATTGTCTATGCTGTGAAGATACAAGATGTGTGTGGCAACCCAGTGTCCGGGAGCCACAGTACTGTTACCCTTTTGACCGGTGGTGATGCTATGCCTGGAAGCAAAGGGGGGGTTTCCCATGTTAGGTATACCACAATCAACATTTCCTAACTCTAGGCCAGTAGGGGGAGCTCAAGGACCTGTTTTGAGGGAAGCTTCCCTAAGCATACTGGCCTGGAGGAGGGGTTACTTACACTCACACAGGAACAGAAAGTGAAACACTTCAGACGATCAGAGGTGAGCAGTATGGATGGTCGCTGAAAGAGAGCTGTCTGACTTAGCTCTTCCAGGACCAAGTGCAGCAAGCAGGCCACCGGCATCCTAGACTGTTGGGTGCTAAAGCCCCATCAGTGAAGCCCAGAGGGCAGTAGATTTTAAGTCCACTGGCCCACCAGAACACCCAAAGGTGAAGCAGCAAGATAGAGCCCGGGGCCGCAGCTACACAGGTGGTAACCGTGTCCGGCTTGTGCTGCCCGCCATAAGGGAAAGGACAAACAACAACAATTAGGAAGAAGGTCACTGTGCGGCTCCAAGCCGCAGAGACTCACACACATAGCGTAACAAGAAAGGCCTTCAACCAACCTGGCAAGGTGAATCACCTCACTGCTTCCAGGCTGATCGGACCCTCATTATCTTCTGGACCAGACTCCCGAGCCTGTAATAACAACTGCCAAGTAAAGGTAAAGGAAACTACAGCCCCCTGTGTTATCCAGTTATTACCGGCGTCCTCAGTCCTGCACCCCAACGTTAAATCACAGAGCCTACCACTCTCAAGCTGCACTACCATCTGCCCCAGGAGACGGACTTCCTGCAGCGGCAGCATACCACAGGTGGCGTTGTGGCGCCCTGGACAAGCCAGGACGTCACAGGTACTGCAACAACACACCCCACACCCCGGTTAGGCACACCAGCCACACACACACAAATCCTTGTTGCCTCCCTCCAGGGGCTGATGTCCACACCAGGTGGGGCGGAGCCAGGCGGTTGGCTCCTCCCACTGAGGAGTTCACAGTCCTGGAGGCGGGAAAGAAGGTCAGACAGATAGTGACAAGGAGTGAAGGAAGTAGTAGTGGAGGAGCAGACTGACCATGTCCGGGTACGTGGCCCGGGCACGTACAGCAAGGTTGGCAGACGGTGGTGACCGTCTGCAGGAGAGGCAGATTGACGCACAACCGTAAGGACCGGGGACGGACCCCGACCAGGCTAGGAGTCGCCGTTAAACCGGTCAAATCCGTCAGCGACGGGAACCTCCGGGGTTTCCCAGCAATAAAGACCCGACTGAAGGCAATCGTCCAAACCGTGAGGGAGATAAAGCTACCGCCAGAGCTAGAGCTCCCAGGGCCAGAGCCTGCAGGCAACAAAAGGGGCTCCCTTACCCAACACACCACTGGGGAGCGGGCTACCGGTGGGAAGCCATCGGGGCCAAGGACATAACATCGGTGCAGGGAGAGACCGTTACCGCCAACCGACCGGGAGTGACCGCCGCAGCCATCTGTGGAACTCGTTCATCCAGCCGTTTGTTTTACAAGAGACTCCGTGTGCGTTACTGGCTGAGTAAGTACCACCGTGCCGTCTGGCACTGCGCTGCCCCACGACCCTGCACCTGGCCAAACCCCGCCATCCACCTTTCAGTCACCATCACCGGGCCCCGGGACTACCAAAACCCCCTACCCACGGAGGGGAGAGAAACATCCCAGCTGCTCCCCGTCATCGCTCCCGGGATCCCCGTACAGAGCAGCGGTGGTGCCCCAACCTCACCACACACCGTGGGTGGCTTCACAAACCGACATCCCAAACACCAACAAAACACCCCTTTTACTCACGGGCGAGGAGCGCCGCTCGAGTCCCCGGATCCGGCCCACCGCTTGAGCCACCGAGCAGCAGCAGCAGCACCGGACCCGAGTGTGGTGAGCACAGCGCCCCGCCGCCCGCGACATTGGCATTAAGGCTAGTTTCACACTTGCGTTGTTTTGACGCAAACGGAATCCGTCACTAATGTAGTACAGTTCATTTATTTACAGTGGAAGTGCGACATCATGTGGACACAAGCGGGTACTGCATGACACACACATGCGCCATAGTAACGCGCTTCCAATGTAAATAAATGAACTGTACTACATTAGTGACGGATTCCGTTTGCGTCAAAACAACGCAAGTGTGAAACTAGCGTACGACGTGTTCAGATGAGTGCATATGTGACGCCCTGGGCAAGCCAGGAGTCACAGGTCACAACAACACACACACACCCACATTCCCTGCAGGTACACCAGCTAACCTACAAATCCTTGTTGCCTTCCTCCAGAGGCTGGTGTCCACACCAGGGGGTGGAGCCAGGCGGTTGGTGTCCGCCCACCTAGGAGGCCACAGCTCTGGAGGCAGGAAGTACCAGGCAGATTAGCCCGGGGAGGGCAAGAGTGAAGTCAAGTGAGGAAACAACAGAGTGTAGCTCAGGAAGAAGCTAGAGTGAAGTGAAACAGCAGTGAAGTGACAGAAAGCCTGAAGTTGGTCTGTGGCTGTGTGCCCAGACGGAGCCAGCAAGGTCAGCAGACGGCGGTGAAGGTCTGCAGTGGGACTGTCTGGAGGTTACTGAAAGGACCCCGTTGGCTGTGTGCCCGGTGGTCTGGAGCGGATACAAAGGGCAGTCAGCACCAGAGCAGGGGCTTTTCGGATCCCAGCAAGGCTTGGAGTCGCTGTAAATTGCTAAATCCGTTAGTGAAGGGGACGTAGATCTCCCAACAAGCAAGTCCTGATTGACGGCAAAGGTCCAACCACAACGGGGAAACACCGCCACCGCCAAGGCACCAGTTTCCCAGGGCCGGCGCCAAGGGGAAAGTGTGGAGCTCCTCCGGCCCAGATTGTAGTCGGGGAGCGGGTAACCGGTGGGAATCCATCGCTACCAAACAAACATTTCCAAGGTGCAGGGAAGAGACCGTCACCGCTAACTGCAGGGAACCGCAGCACCGTGAACCGTCCGAGGGACCCGTCCAACCAGCCGTTTGTTTACCGAGAACTGTGTCGTGTTTACTGGCTGACTGGCTGAGTGAGTACCTTCGTGCCGCAAGGCACAGCGCTGCCCCTGCGCCCCCTGCACCCCACTGGGCCCCGGGATCACCAACCCCTACCCACGGAGGGGCAACACAACAACTGGCTGCTCCGCCTCACCATCCCCGGGACCCCCACATAGAGCAGCGGTGGTGTACACTCAATCACCACAACCGTGGGTGGCGTCACGGACATTATCCCAACACCCCAAACACCCCTTTCACTCACGGGCGAGGAGTGCCGCTCAAGAAACCCCCGGGATCCGGCCCACGGCTCGAGCCATCACTGAGCAGCCGCCGGACCCGAGCAGAAGGGGTGAGCGCGGTGTGCTGACACCCTCCTCCCCGCCCGCGACAACTTGGCGTCACGAACAGGATCCTACCGCTCTGCCATTTGGTAGAGGTGCGCCTTGTTACCGCCGGAGGCATCCGGCAGAAAAATTGCAGAAGCCGCCATCTTTGGCGCGAAAAGTTCCCGCTCGAGCGTCTTCTCGAGCAGTAGAGGCGCAAAGGCCAAGACCCCGCCCCGAAAGAGGAGGGGCCGGAAAGAGCTAAGGGGGACGCGATGGCGGCTGGACGCATGTAGCTGCGGCTATAGAAGCAGGGACGCCAGGACTCTGCAGCAGTATTGGGTTCCTGGAAGGCACGATTGCCGAGATGTACCACCCTACTCCCAACGAGGAAGCCCCCGCGCCCGGCACGGCGACGTGGTTGAGGGACCGGACCGTCCCGCTGAGTAACCGTCTGCAGGCCCATATGCAACTCCTCCTGGAGGAGTGGGAGACCAACATGGCGGACGTGGTGGCTGCTATGTGGAGACGCGAGGCAGAAGAGGATTTGGAGGAGCGGGTAAGCGACCCACGCCCCTGTATTCCTGAAGGATCGGCCGCTGCGGCTGAGGGGCCCGGCCGGCTTCCGCTCACCCTGCCTCTCTCCCCGCTATCCGTAATAGCTGCTGCCGCCCCGCCATTAGGCCCGCTACCTGCCCAACCGGTAGCGATACCCTGCCCGGCCGCTCCGGCGGACCAGCCGGCTGCAGACGTCCAGGACGGCCCTGAAATGCACCAAGGGGAACCGCTAGAACCACGGCCCCTTAACAGCGTGGTGCCTGAAGTCCCAGTAGAGACTGTGCCAGACCCTGAGCCCGGGACTGTGGCTTGGATGAAGGCCCGGGTGATACAATTCCACCAACGTCAGCAGGATCAGATCTTTCGGATGCTGGAGCAGTGGACCAACGAGGTGGAGGAGCTGATTACAACTGTCCCGATGGGCGAAAGGGGAATAGATGTAGCAGAACCGACTGGTGACCCACGTCCCTATGTCCTACCTGGACCGGCCGCTGCGGCTGAGGGGCCCGGCCTAGTCTCGGCCTATGCATCGCCCTTGCCGTCACTGATGGGGCGCCTCAACATAGGCTCGCCTACTTTGCTGCTCCATGCTACTGCAGATGGGGATGAAGTGTTGGATGCTGGAGACCAGGAGGCTGCGGCAGCTGGCGGTAACCCGCCTGACGCAGAAACGAGAAATGACGACTCCTGCCCCAGCTCCGGGCCCGCTGTTGCGGCTGAAGGAGCAATTGAGCGTTCCCGCTATGTGGGGGACCCTGTGGTTTATCATACTCCGCGTACCGGTGGAAATGGGTACCGGGTACCTCTGTCACCGCAGGCATGTCAGTGCATGTTTGAGATGTTGGTGGCAGAGGATGGGTCCGCCTTAGCACTAGAGGAACCGGAGTAGGGCAATGGATGCCCGTAGCACCGTCCCCGCTGGGACCACCTGCTTGTTTGTGTTTGAAAAGTTTTGAAAAGTTTGGAAAAGATGATAAATGATGATACCGAAGAAGTCACCTGATTTGTTTGTTGATTTGCAACCGGCTGGAGCCGGCACCGTTGTCCCCGTGGGGACCGTTTAAAAATGCATGGGAACTATCCGTGGACAAGCCCGTGAACTTGCAGGGCAACCACAAACGTTAGTGGCTTGTAAATATGTTGGGTACCGTTACCGTTTTCCGCAGGCCGCCTCCGGAGAGGCAGGTTGGAGGGAGGGCCCTAAGCAGAGCAGGCTGGGGCCCAGCCACCAAAAGGACCGGTGGCTACCCTCTGGAGGGCAAGGACAGATCCCGCTCGGGTACCGTGTACTGGACTGTGGGTCAAGGGGTGCTGCCTGGGCTGTAGGGGCAGCATCAGGGCCAGGTTACTTGGGTGGGAGAGAGCGGAAACCGTAACCGTACACCGTTGCAACGTTAAAGTGATGTGCCTCCCGTTTTGGGAAGAGTTATTATTAAAAATGTATTCTGCCGTATTATGTTATACCTTTTACTTTACAGAAAAAAAAAAGGAAAATAAAACCGGTGTTGGACGGGCAGCCTGAGGACGGTCTGCGTTTTGCTAAGGGGGAATGTGACGCCCTGGGCAAGCCAGGGGTCACAGGTCACAACAACACACACACCCCCACATTCCCTGCAGGTACACCAGCTAACCTACAAATCCTTGTTGCCTTCCTCCAGAGGCTGGTGTCCACACCAGGGGGTGGAGCCAGGCGGTTGGTGTCCGCCCACCTAGGAGGCCACAGCTCTGGAGGCAGGAAGTACCAGGCAGATTAGCCCGGGGAGGGCAAGAGTGAAGTCGAGTGAGGAAACAACAGAGTGTAGCTCAGGAAGAAGCTAGAGTGAAGTGAAACAGCAGTGAAGTGACAGAAAGCCTGAAGTTGGTCTGTGGCTGTGTGCCCAGACGGAGCCAGCAAGGTCAGCAGACGGCGGTGAAGGTCTGCAGTGGGACTGTCTGGAGGTTACTGAAAGGACCCCGTTGGCTGTGTGCCCGGTGGTCTGGAGCGGATACAAAGGGCAGTCAGCACCAGAGCAGGGGCTTTTCGGATCCCAGCAAGGCTTGGAGTCGCTGTAAATTGCTAAATCCGTTAGTGAAGGGGACGTAGATCTCCCAACAAGCAAGTCCTGATTGACGGCAAAGGTCCAACCACAACGGGGAAACACCGCCACCGCCAAGGCACCAGTTTCCCAGGGCCGGCGCCTGCGGGCAAAGTGTGGAGCTCCTCCGGCCCAGATTGTAGTCGGGGAGCGGGTAACCGGTGGGAATCCATCGCTACCAAACAAACATTTCCAAGGTGCAGGGAAGAGACCGTCACCGCTAACTGCAGGGAACCGCAGCACCGTGAACCGTCCGAGGGACCCGTCCAACCAGCCGTTTGTTTACCGAGAACTGTGTCGTGTTTACTGGCTGACTGGCTGAGTGAGTACCTTCGTGCCGCAAGGCACAGCGCTGCCCCTGCGCCCCCTGCACCCCACTGTGCCCCGGGATCACCAACCCCTACCCACGGAGGGGCAACACAACAACTGGCTGCTCCGCCTCACCATCCCCGGGACCCCCACATAGAGCAGCGGTGGTGTACACTCAATCACCACAACCGTGGGTGGCGTCACGGACATTATCCCAACACCCCAAACACCCCTTTCACTCACGGGCGAGGAGGGCCGCTCAAGAAACCCCCGGGATCCGGCCCACGGCTCGAGCCACCACTGAGCAGCCGCCGGACCCGAGCAGAAGGGGTGAGCGCGGTGTGCTGACACCCTCCTCCCCGCCCGCGACACATAATTGGTCAAAACAAATAGTATACGGAGAATGCAGGAACAATGAAAGTCAGTGTGGTAGATGACATGAAGATAGTCTGCACTACTTACGGCCTCTTTCACACGTTTGTGAAAAACTATGCACATTTTTCACGGACGTGTCAAAGGTGCGTTTTGCCCTCCATGAGCCGTGTTTATGGCACACGTGTGTTCTCCATGTGTTATCCGTGATAACACATGGAGAACGGGAACTTTCTACTCACCTGTCCCTGGCTTCGCTATCCGTGGTTCTGATCTTCGGTCTCCGGTCCTGTCGACTCCCCGCTGCTGCTGCTTCCGGCCGCAGTGAAGTGAATATGCAATGAGCATAAAGAGCGGGGGTTGGAAGCAAGTGACAGCAGCTGCAGAGACAGGAGGGCTGGAGAAGATGAGTAAAGTTTTTTTATTATTTTCTCAGACACGTGTGTTTTCTCTGGTGCGTGTCATACGGAACACCTCCGTGTGGTCCGTTTGCGTTCCGTGTGACACCCGTGATGCCGGAGAAAAACTGACATGTCTACGTGTGGAGCACACGGGCACACGTATGCTCCACACATACACATGGTTCATGGCAGAATACGCACGTGAGCGCAGACCCATTGATTTAAATGGGTCTACGTGTGCCCGTGTCTCCGGTACGTGAGGAAACGGACCAAACAAGTGCCGGAGCCAAGGACGTGTGAAAGAGGCCTACATCTGTATTTCGGATCAGTCCTGCCCATTATACGTCAATAGGTGTGCAAAAACGAGGATCACATTCCGGTTATCATCCATACGGCTTCAGTTTTTTTACAGATACATTACAATTATTAAAATAGGAAATCGTATTTGCTCTTTTAGTAATTTTAAATTGTGGATGTATAAAACGAATGTCATATGGCAATAAAAAATGGACACACAGATGACAATGCGGATGAAACATTGTTATTTATGGATGAAAATCGGACAATTTTGCACAGGTCTGAATTCAGCCTGAACAGTGCACTTCACAACTTTACACCTATTTGCATCAATTAAGGGCCATCCATAAAAAGTAGGCACGCCCGGCATGCAGGCCTCCCAGCAGTGCACCATTGCAGTAAGGTAAGGCAATGCTTTTGGAGCTGCAAGAGGAATGGCTGACCTAATATGTTTAAAAAAATTATTCTGGAAAGAGAATGCAAGTTTAGCAAAGCTCAATAATGAGGGGATACATACTGAGACTGTCTATGTAAGGCCAGGGAGAGGGGAAGGGGATTGTGTGCGTGCGTGTCTACATGTCTGGGAGCATGCATTGTACATTGCAGAAATGTGTACATTGTGTTGTGCAAAAATTAAATGTTAGGCTATGTGCGCACACTGCAGTTTTGTTTCTACAGTGAAAATCTCACCCTCTGGCAGAAAAATATTATTTTTTTTATTTTTTACATTGTATTCAAGGGGAAAATGCAGAAAAGTGACCTGCTACTTTTTTTTTTTTTTTTTTTTTTTCTGCACCTAAAACTGCAGGCAAAAAAAGCAACGTGCGTACAGCCTTTTGGATTTCTCCTAGTTTTGTTGGGGGAAGGTCTTTCATGCAGTTTTGGACCACAAACTGCACCGAAAAAACAGTGTGTGCACAAAGTATTGGATATCTAGTGTTCATTGTAAATCACCAATTGTACTCCTAGCATATGGTAGACGCACTTGTGAAAACTCAATTTTTTTTTATTTATTTTTTTTGTATGCAATTTTAGAATACTGCAGTGATTAAGGGATGTTCAAAGTTATATGTTGTTGTTTGTGGGACTAGGTTTTAATCTATACAGTGCTTTGTGTCAGGCACGTCTGTTGAAATCCCATTAAACTGTAGCCTGATGGAGGCAGTCCCTCAAGAAAGGGAGGGGAGTTGACAAACATGCCTGGCCTCCATGCACACCTGTGGCACTGCCAAGATGGAGGCCAGACACTATCCACAGTGACTGCTGGCTTCAGCCAAGTGAATGGCTCAGGTTCCTGTCAGAGTAGTGGTCCTGTACCATTATAGTGCTTGGAGATTAATGTGCACCTTGCCTAAACAAGCTGTTCAATGGGGCATGATGCAGTCCTATGCAAATTATACACTAGACTTGGGTTTTCTTTGTTCCATATAGAAATTGGCAAAAAAGATTAGGCCGGGTCCTCTTCTGCTGCTACCAGTCATGGGCAGACTTTTTTAGTCAGCGTTCGAATCATTGTTGGTGTCCTGAGCGCCTCTTGTGATTACCTGGCCCCCATAATATCTTTTTGAGGCCTAGTAATATCAAGAGCTCAGACAGCCCTGATTAGATTGCTGGCTGAGGAAGTTTAGGTCTCCATAGAAGTCACACCAGGGCAGTGCTAGGTGAACAGGGTGGTCAGAATATTTTTGCTCCTCTCTACTGCCATGTTGAGAATTTTTTTTTTTTTAATTTTTACAATTGTGTAATATGGCACAGATGGGTACAATAAGACTCCATGTACCTCTACTGGGGTTGTTGACAATAGTCTGTCTTCATACTGCACTATGGTTGCTATAAGCAACATGGTGAAAAACTGGCCCTCCCTGATTATCTGGCAGCTTTGTTGCTGGGGAAATGGCAGGCAAGTCCTCGCTTCTTAATTTAAAGTAAACTGGTTCTCCATTACAGCCCAAAATTGTCATTATTGGTATGGCTTTAGTGATCGCTCTATGGCACAGATATGTTACACTCCAGCCTACAGGTTTTTTTTGTTTTTTTTTTTTGTTTTTTTTTTAATTGGCCCTCATTGGCAGGTGTGACGCCCTGGGCAAGCCAGGGGTCACAGGTCACAACACCACACGCACCCCCACATTCCCTGCAGGTACATTCAAGCTAACCTAAATCCTTGTTGCCTTCCTCCAGGGGCTGATGTCCACACCAGGGGGTGGGCCAGGCGAGGAGTTCACAGCCCTGGAGGCGGGAAGAACCAGGCAGTTGAGTGGAGGAGTTGAGCTCAGGCAGAGCTTGAGTTAAGTTAGGGAAGTGAAGGAGTAAACAGTAAAGTGGTAGAGGAGCAAAGGAGAGAAGCTGAAGTGACAGGAAAGTGACAGTTGTAAAGCCTGAAGCGGTCCAGGTGTGTGCCCCGGACTGTGACAGCAAGGTCAGCAGACGGCGGTGATAGTCTGCAGTGGGACTGTTTGGAGGTTGCTGGAAGGTCCGCGGACGGGTGGTGACCCGGCGGTACTGGAGCAGTATACGAAGAACAGTCCGCACCAGGGCAGGGGCCTTTCGGATCCCGGCAAGGCTAGTAGTCGCCATAATTTGCCAAATCCGTCAGTGAAGGGGACGTCTGTCTCCTAACAACCAAGTCCCGATTGAAGGCAACAGCCCGACCGTGAAGGGGAGACACCGCCACCGCCAGGGCACCAGTTTCCCAGGGCCAGCGCCTGCGGGCAAGAGTAGAGCTCCTTCGGCCCAGCTTGAAGCCGAGGAGTGGGTAACCGGTGGGGACCCATCGCTACCAAAGAGACTTTCATAGGTGCACGGAAGGGACCGTCACCGCTAACTGCAGGGAACCGCAGCACCGTGAACCGTCCGAGGGACCCGTCCAACCAGCCGTTTGTTTACCGAGAACTGTGTCGTGTTCACTGGCTGAGTGAGTACCTCCGTGCCGTGCGGCACAGCGCTGTCCCTGCGCCCCTGCACCTCCACAGGCCCCATACCCGCCTGTCCACCATACCAATCCCATCACCGGGCCCCGGGAGCCCCACAACCCCTACCCACGGAGGGGCGCATCAACAACTGGCTGCTCCGTACCATCACTCTCGGGCTCCCCATACAAAGCAGCGGTGGTGTTAACAAATCACCACAACAGTGGGTGGCGTCACGGACAATAAACCATCCCAAAACAGCAATTCCCCTTTTCACTCACGGGCGAGGAGCGCCGCTCGAGTCCCCGGGATCCGGCCCATCGCTCGAGCCACCGAGCAGCGGCAGCAGGCCGCAGTGCCAGCCGGACCCGAGCAGAAGGGAGAGCGCGGCGTCCCCTCCTCCGCCCGCGACACAGGCACCCGTTAATCTGCATGGAGGACTATGTGAGGCCCATGACTAAGTTGGTCCACGACTAAGTTTTTAACTTTGTCCCTTTTTGAGTTTGACATTTCTGCTAAATGGCGTATAACCTGTTTGGGGATCTTCAGATGCCCCTCTAGAGGAAACGCTACCCTGAGTAGTGATTTTTCTGTTCCAGCTAAGAGGCCCAGAGTCGGGGCTCCTTTATAATATCTGTATGCCCCAATATCCTGGTGCAACGGCCGATCCCGGAGTGCTATGGTTCCAGCTGTTCAACTCTTGCCACTGTCCAGGTCTTCTGAATACGGGATGGACCGTGATTTATTAGCATGTGGGTTTCGCTGGTAGGAAGACTGTATATAATCAGATTAACAAGACTGTAGACAGGTTTTGTCAGGCATAAGCCTTTCTGTTGACCGTTCCACAATTGCCACAAACTGCAAAACCAAACTGGCCATAGTGACATCACCTGTTTAGTGTAATTTGAGAAAAAAAATATTGAAATAACCAAATACTATATACCAGAGCTCGCGAAACAAAAGATTTTTTTTTTCAAGCTCACCCGAATGAATGTCCTTGGTTCCTCAGCTCGGGACAGTGCAAGGAGGTGGGCTCAGTGTTCAGGAGTGAGTAGCAACAGGGTGGAAGGAAGACGATCCAGCAGCACGTCCAGATAAATAAAATTCCACTTTTATTTCAGAAAAAAAATAAAAACCAGTGGAATTTTAATTATTTATCTGGACGTGCTGCTGGATCTTATAAACCAGAGCCACATACAGCACGTGGAACCCCTCAGCATCGCACAGGTGACTCCAACACCAAGGAAGCCCTGAAAAAACACAGCGCTGCCAGCCCTCGAAGATCGGAACCGAGGAACACTTCCATAAACCAATAGCTACAAAACCAATACAACTATAGTGGCAATACTTTGGGCATAGTAAATGAGGGTGTGTGGGGGGGAAAGGGTAGGAAGTGTTGTTAAATGTTTGAGGTTTGTTTTTTTTTTTTTTTTTGTTTTTTTTTTTTTGAATGCTGGGTAGTTTTTGGTCTTTGGCAACCAACTGTGGCTCAATTATGGAACTGCCAAAATTGCACACTTTGCTAAATCTCTGAGAATTTGCCCAAGTGCAGAGTTGGCCTCCACCACCAGCCACAATGGTGTACAATAGCCCACTCGAACATCAGCCATCACTCCTCAAGGTCAGGGTCTGTCGAGGAGATAACAACCCCCCCCCCCCCCCTCCGTCTCGTAAATGAAATGATGTAATTGTGTGGCGCCCCTGACCTGGTCAGGCACCACTGAGTACTGCACCCATGCTGGGGACAGTACAATACAGGTAATCCAGAAGGCTGACCGAGGTGTGACTACACAGGCGCATAGTGATCAGGTCTCACACATGTACCTTTGAGAGGACCCCTGGGGATCCCAAGAGGGGGCAAAGCCTTCACCTCCACTGGAATAGTGGAGGGGGTAAAACGCCTCAATCTCCACTCAAGGGGTGTGGTGGAGAGCCTGGTTGCTAGGTGGCGTAGGCAAGAACAGGAGAGGAGGAGCAGTGAGCCGGTTTAGTGCAGAGTCCAGGGAGCTCCGAGGAGAGCAGACCCCTGGGGCTGTTGCAGTCTAACAGCGCCCGCGCAGTGGCTACCGACGGGGGAGAACGGTCACCTAGGAGTGCTACCCGAAATCCATCTTCAGCTAAAGAGAGAGCACGGAGTGGGAAGTAAGGAGACTGCTAGGGAGTACCAGGCCCAAACGGGCGGCAGATCCCGGAGCGGGGATAGATCTACCTTTCCTTGCTAAACCTGCCGGTGTGGGGCCCTTAAAGCCCACGCCACAACACCACAAAAGCCGCAGCCACGTAGCCACAGTTAGGGCCCATAGTTCACAGGAGGCAAGCAGCTGGAGTGATCTGGTCCAGGCGACAAGCAAACGGCAAACAAACGAGGGGAGCAGCTACTTCCCTGGGTGACCCCCATAGGGACTAAAAGTCGGGGTTACCACAAACCACAGAAGGGCTCAGGAAGGCGAGTCGGTAGCCACCCTCATCAGTCAGCCTGAAGGATACCTGGTTCCAGCCTGGTTCATCCCAGCTACGCCCGGGTTACTCACCCTGCCATCAACTGTGAGTAAAACCCCTGAAAGACATTCTGCTTGTGTGGAGTTATTCTGCGCCTTGTGGTTCTACACACCTACACAGGGCCCTGGGGCTTGCCTCACTCTCAGGAGGCTATTACAACTGGCTGCACCCACCATCAGCCCCAGGCATCCCTTAATCTGCAGTGGCGGTCCCCACTGACCGCAATTCTGAGAGTGGCGTCACGACAATCCTAAAAGAAGATCTCCTACCTGTGACAAGATCCAGCCGAGTGGAGTCCCTGAAGGTAATGCACCGACACTGCACTTGTGGGGCTTCACATCTGGCGTCACGAACAGGATAAGGACTAGACCTGTTCAGACAGGTGACCATGTGCCTGAGCGGTCCGCTTGAAAAATTGGAAGCGCCGCCATATTGCCACCATGAAAAGCGCGCTGAAAAACAGCAGCCCGCGCTGGGAGAAGTTACCGCCCACGAAGAGGTGTGGCTACCCAGAGATCCCCTGCAGAGTTCTGACCTCGCAAGTGAAGAGAGCGGAAGCGTTCAGAGACGTCGGGACAGAAAGGGAGCCAGAAGCCTGCTGTTAGAGGAGATGGCGTCTGAGCACAGAGACCCAGAGCCAGGCTCCACTGCCTGGTGGTGTCGGGAGCTTGCCGAGTTCTGCGATCAACTGGAGGCCAGGGTCGGAAGGCAGATCAGAGAGGGACGTGCGGAGTTTCTGGAAATGACCGCGGCGGTTCAGGCCTATGAGGGGAGAGCCGCGCGCCGAGTGCCAGACCGGGCGGTGACGACTCAGACCCCGATGCTGCCAACGATGGGTGAGTCCAGTGTTGCCCCTGCCAGCGCGAGTGCCCCGATCCCTGCTGCCATGCCCGCGGTCCCTGAAGAGGCGTCCGGCGCGGCGACGCTGAAGCAGGCCGCAGCCACGCCAGGTGCAGCCCGCCAGGCCGCCGCAGCGATGCCCTGCTCGGCCCACCGAGACCCGGTCCCTGCAGCAACGCCCAGTCCGGCCCGCAAAGATCCGGCTGCCACCGCGACCCTCATCCACGCCGCAGGTGTGACGCTGACCCAGGCCGCCGCCATGCTAGGCCCGGCCCGCCAAGCCCAGACCACGGCAGCAACGCCCAGCCCAGCCTGCACAGATCTCATCGCAGCTGCGACGCCAATTCAGGCCGCCGCCATGCAGGGCGCGGCCCGCCAAGACCAGGCCGCCGCCATACAGGGCGCGGCCCGCCAAGACAAGACAGACGTACCATTGTTTACCCCGGCCTGCAAGGCCAGAGCAGACACCGCTCCCCAGTCTAAAGAAGTCCCTGCTAGGAAGTCCCTGATAGGTGCGGACCCCGAATACTGGAGACTGAAGGCTGACATGGAGGCCAAGTTCCCACAGGAGATGGTGGACCGGTATCTGCTCCCTCCGCATACCCCCAAGGCGACTTCTGCAGCAACCACGCCAAAGAGTCCCCCGCCCGGGCCTGCTGATGACCACCCATCCCCGGCGCTGCCACAACAGGAGTGTTCGGAAGAACTAAGGGGGAGGGGAGGCCAGGAAGCTGAGGAGCTGACCCCGGAGCCATCAGCAGTGGATTCATACCCCGAGCCAGAGATGTTGCCATACTCCCGCTGGGACGAAGAAGACCCGATACCTTCCGCTGAAGAAGATTTGTCCAGAAACCTCACCTGGGAGCCTGCAAACAGTGAAGCCGCAACCCAGCAGAATCCAGCCCGTAGGACACGGCGCCGTAGCAGAACCAAGCTTTCCCCTGCACCGCAGTCTCCAGAGCAGAAAAACGAAGTCATGGCAAGAGACTTGGAAGAGAAACGGTTCCTGAGAAGGGCCAAATCCCAGGTCAGAGGTCCACTTTGTCGTGGTGTAGTAGAGGATTTCAGTTTGAAGAGTGGATATGGCTTCATAGTAGCTCCTGGTATGAAGGAAGGCATCTTTGTTAATAGAAGAGACGTTAGAGCCCATTTGCCCAGAGGACATCCAGGAAGGAACCTACGGATGGGAGATACAGTGGAATTCACCATGCACCAAGGAGAAAGAGGATGGTATGCATTGGATGTTACACCATGTTCCAGAAATCCCTACAGTGAACCTGCTGTCTCAACAGAAGAAAGAAAAGACAGAGATAAAGAGAGAACAGACAAAGAACCCACTGATGAGACCACTACGGACGATGAAAGAGATCGAGAAACCAACAGGTGCCGCCGCCCTACAGGCCCAAGCCCTGGTATGGAGGAGTAGAGGAAAGTAAAGTAAGAAGAGAAGTTACTGTTTGACCAGTTTGAAGTTTTGCAACGTTACTGTTTAAGATGTGCCCACATAAACTAATGTGAGAAATGAACCTTAAGGCTATGAACTGGCTATAGCCACAAACTCTCGCGGTGTAAATAGTTACACCAGAGGGTACCACCACCAGAGCCAGCCTGTTTAGGGGCTTGGCTCGTCTGCAACCAGGGAGCACGTCCGTTATGGGGCCTTGGCTTACCTGCAACCAGAGAGCATGCCTGTTTATGGGGCCTGGCTCTCCACCACAAAGAGGGTACCTGGTCAGCACCAACTGTGGAGGCCGCCTCTACATCCTGCCAGAAGAGGCTGAAGGCGCGGCTCCACCAGGCCAGGTATACCCTGAAACCACCAGACCATGAAAGCCGCCTCTACATCCTGCCAGAAGTGGCTGAAGGCGCGGCCAACGTGAGAGGGTTTAGGGTGGGTTAACGGACTTGTGGGTGGAGGGTGGTGATGTATGGTACCTGGTGGTTTTAAATGTTTTACCATGTTTTACTGTTTTATGCATTTTAAAATGTTGTCTTGCAGCCCGAGGACGTGCTGGTGATAACTAAGGGGGAATGTGGCGCCCCTGACCTGGACAGGCACCACTGAGTACTGCACCCATGCTGGGGACAGTACAATACAGGTAATCCAGAAGGCTGACCGAGGTGTGACTACACAGGCGCATAGTGATCAGGTCTCACACATGTACCTTTGAGAGGACCCCTGGGGATCCCAGGAGGGGGCAAAGCCTTCACCTCCACTGGAATAGTGGAGGGGGTAAAACGCCTCCATCTCCACTCAAGGGGTGTGGTGGAGAGCCTGGTTGCTAGGTGGCGTAGGCAAGAACAGGAGAGGAGGAGCAGTGAGCCGGTTTAGTGCAGAGTCCAGGGAGCTCCGAGGAGAGCAGACCCCTGGGGCTGTTGCAGTCTAACAGCGCCCGCGCAGTGGCTACCGACGGGGGAGAACGGTCACCTAGGAGTGCTACCCGAAATCCATCTTCAGCTAAAGAGAGAGCACGGAGTGGGAAGTAAGGAGACTGCTAGGGAGTACCAGGCCCAAACGGGCGGCAGATCCCGGAGCGGGGATAGATCTACCTTTCCTTGCTAAACCTGCCGGTGTGGGGCCCTTAAAGCCCACGCCACAACACCACAAAAGCCGCAGCCACGTAGCCACAGTTAGGGCCCATAGTTCACAGGAGGCAAGCAGCTGGAGTGATCTGGTCCAGGCGACAAGCAAACGGCAAACAAACGAGGGGAGCAGCTACTTCCCTGGGTGACCCCCATAGGGACTAAAAGTCGGGGTTACCACAAACCACAGAAGGGCTCAGGAAGGCGAGTCGGTAGCCACCCTCATCCGTCAGCCTGAAGGATACCTGGTTCCAGCCTGGTTCATCCCAGCTACGCCCGGGTTACTCACCCTGCCATCAACTGTGAGTAAAACCCCTGAAAGACATTCTGCTTGTGTGGAGTTATTCTGCGCCTTGTGGTTCTACACACCTACACAGGGCCCTGGGGCTTGCCTCACTCTCAGGAGGCTATTACAACTGGCTGCACCCACCATCAGCCCCAGGCATCCCTTAATCTGCAGTGGCGGTCCCCACTGACCGCAATTCTGAGAGTGGCGTCACGACAATCCTAAAAGAAGATCTCCTACCTGTGACAAGATCCAGCCGAGTGGAGTCCCTGAAGGTAATGCACCGACACTGCACTTGTGGGGCTTCACAATTGTACCCCTCCATGTCTCAAAGAGCCCACCTCAGCATGCATGATTGATTAGATAAAATAAGTTTTTGTGTGTTTTTTTTTTTTTTTTTTTTTTTTTTTTTTTTTTTTTTTTCCCCATTCTAGATCTTTGCTTGGAGAAGTGACCTGCAGCTGCAGATAGGCTCAGTAAATCTTCAAGATGGCCAGTGCCAAAGGGGACATTGCTAAAAAGATATTAAACCGATCGCTCTACATAATCTACCTGCTGACTGGAGAGGTACGAAAATCCCCGTACTATGTGCCTTTCATTATGTGCTTCTTTTTTCCTCCTTTTGACTTTATTTTTAATTTTTCTGCAAGTCAAATCTCTGAGGCCCTTTCCATATTATTGTAAATTTGGTTGGTGCTTTAAAAATTCTATGGAGGGGGAAGGAGGCAGATGTTATATTCTGCTGCCTTGAAACCAGTTAGTTCTCCATAGAACTTTAAAAGCACTAATTGTCATAATCTCCTATTTCTGTAATGGGGAGGATCTGTAGTTGCGGACTTCCCCCTGACCCACACCCATCAACAGATACTCTTAAGCCTCTGAATATTAATGTTGTGTTTTTTAATATACAGGAGTACACGTTGGTGAGAAAGCTGTCCAAAGAGGAATTATTTCTGAAAAGCATTAAAGCCTCTGGTGGAGGTATATGGGCCCAGAACCCCAATGCATTGCCTCTGCTTTATCCACCTATTCAGGATAACACCGATAAAATTCGAGAAGTCAACAATCAAATAACTCAACTTCTTTCTGGAGAGGTGACTATGGGGATTGGACACGAAAAATCAAATTCCATATTGGAATACATCCTCAGCCCTGCACAGGACAAGCTCCAAAAATTGCTGCTTTTTTTTAATAGAAATTTACCTAAACTCTCCTTTTGTGGTCAACAGAGCTGCAAGAAACTAAATGTCCACATGGCGCTCTGTACTGCATGGAACAATCACAACAGACATGCTAAATAGATGAAGACAAACCTTCAAATAGAGGATGGCAGTTCCCCTGTTACACCAGACAGCGTATTGCAAAAAAAAAAAAATTACACTCCAATGGCAATTCCAAAAATAGAGCTCTAGCTTTTGAGATGTCCTCATCTCCGATGGGCAAGGGGTATTCCAATCTTGGCAAACCTTTTGGCTGGGTTGTGGGTGGGTGTGTGGTGTGAGTGTTTTTTTTTTTTTTTTTTTTTTTTTTTTTTTTTTTTTTTTTTTGAGCAGTCTGTTTACAAACTATTCTACTGCACATGCCTTTGTGACGATAAATTCAGATAAGGGGTGCACAAACTTTACTGAACAAATTATTCTATTCCCTCAGCTAGGCCATAGCTCTCCAATATGTTAGCGAATGATTAATAATAATGATGAATGTATCATGTTTCACAGGTTCCTGTGCGTTGTAAGGAACCAGTTATTCATTTCTCACCGGAAGAATGGGAATACATGGAAGCTTACACAGATTATTACACTGACCTTCTGAAGAAAAAAGATCCACAGTTCTCATCAGGTAATGCATGTGATGGCCACACCGTAATTTAGTTAAATTTTAAGCTTCGCCTAAACAACTAATGTTGGCAGAACCAGACAACTTTTTGGGACCCATTCACTATCTAGTATGTAGGAGATCTGACAGTGGATTGAGGGCGAGGCTGTCCTTTCTCTCTTCTTCCAAGAGCCATAAGAGGGACTTATGGATCTTGGGGTGGAGGGGATTCAAGTTTTGTGCAATTCCACAATAGTTTATTTACAATTGGGGCATAACAACCATGACTAGTGTTATGGGGCCCAGTGAGGCGGGGGGGACCTAGCCAGGTCCGGAGTAGTTACGTGGCTTTATTATGCCCAAGCCCTACTCTTCACCAGGGGGCTCTTCACCAGGCCCCAGTCACAGCAGCAGGACCCGGCCTGTCGCGTCAGCCACTACACATGGCTAATTTTGTATGCAAAAGGGCCTCGCATTCAAATTGGCCATGTGCTGAAGGCAAGGTCAGTGGAGTAGGGTGTTGGCATGTCTTCACGCAGCCCAACGTGCAGCAGTGTGATGAGGTCATCACTTTGCAACCTAATCGCACTGCTGCGGAACTGGTGAGGACTTAACCGGTGCTCCATGAGCTGAAATAAAGGAGTGGATTGATTTCCTTTGTTCTCAATCTGGTCCAGACCGACAGCTTCTCCCAGTCACCGCTTCTCCCAGTCACAACTATCTGTAGAGATTGCAACAATTTGACTTCACACTTCCAGCACTGCTCTCATCTATTCGCAACTTGCAAAATTGCCTCCTCCCACTGATAAAATTAATACTGAACCACTGCCATCATGTCCTTCTTGCTACACCACATAATGTCCACCACTGATTCTTAAATTAAAAGGACTCCTTTGTGACCACTAGAAAACTGTGCTCAAATCTTGCCTCCTATTGAAGTGTGCCCATTTCACAAGACACTGTCCCTATAACAATGCTGCGTAAGTGCCCACTTAACATTTTATTAGGGTCTCCTGAGTCCTCGCACAGCATGCCGCTCGTGTGTGGGCCCCCAAACAGTAATATGGCATCAATATTTCTCCATGAGCAAAATAATCTTAAACTTGCATAACCATGGATCCTGAGGTATCTGCTGGCAGACAGGACCAATGTGGGCGATGTCATCGCACTGGAGAATTAGTGTCCCAGTATGATGACCTCACCAAACCACTCCATGTTCTAGCCTGAGCAGTGGTGCTAGGAGATGGCCGACGGCTCCACTCTCCTACATTAGTTTGAACTTTTGCATGTGTTCTGCCTCAGCTGAGGAGTGCGACACTTGAGTTTTCTGGGGCATGTCCGCCACTCCACTACCGGTCACCATCGGAGACGTAGCAGGAGCTCTCATCACACTGAGGGATTCTTTACAACACAACAAACACCTTTTTTTGACTAGCTTATATTCTAGACAGAAATGGCCATACAATACTACTCTGCTACTTGGGTACTTTTCCTTTCTAGCTATCCAGCGACCGAGTCCAATCCTCTACTTTTCCCTGTTTCTGATCTTTGTGGCTTCCTGTGTCCTTTTACCACCTCAGATGGTGTTTAAGTTGCCCAACACGAGGGAAGCCCTAATTGGGCTTTACACGCAACGACATCGCTAACTAGATGTCGTTGGTGTCACGGAATTCGTGACGCACATCTGGCCTCGTTAGCGACGTCTTTGCATGTGAAACGCAGGAACGACCGTTAACTATCAAAATTACTTACCTGATCATTGACCGGTCGTTCCTTTCCCGATTATCGTTGCTGTTGTAGGACGAAAGTTGTTTGACGTTCATGCGGCAGCACACATCGCTATGGTGACACCGCAGGAACGAGGAACATCACCGTACCTGCGTCCGCCCGCAATAAGGAAGGAGGTGGGCAGGATGTTCGGCCCGCTCATCTCCGCATCTACTGGGCGGCTGCTTAATGACACCGAACGAACCACCCCCTTAGAAAGGAGGCGGTTTGCCGGCCACAGCGACGTTGCTAGGCAGGTAAGTATGTGTGACGGGTCCTAGTGATGTTTCGGGCCACGGGCAGCGATTTGCCCGTGACGCACAACCGACGGGGGCGGGGTGCTTTCACCAGCGACATCGCTAACTATGTCGCTGTGTGTAAAGTCCGCTTTAGGCTCAGGACACAACTAAGGAGACCTGCCGCTTCCCTGACGGACCTCAGGAACTTCTATGTAGAACTAACTTCTCTTCCTGGCCTGTGATTATCCAACCCTCTGGCTCTCTGACACTCCTCCCATCCTTTCTTAGTTCCTCGGCAACCTGGAAGTAATCTCTTCTGTGTTACTTTATACATTTATTCCTGTAGTTAGGACCTCGGTGTCTTATACCTGTTAAACAATTCCATTACCACCAGAAGGAAACGCATTATTCAGATTAGCTGAATGTCTATAAATTTACACACACAAGTTAAGTAAAATTTCGGTACTTGCCTGGAGTTGCGCTCCAGTTCAGGTTGGGTTGTAAATATTTTGTAATATTTTTATATATATTTATTTATTTTTTATTTTTTTTTTTTCCTTCCACCACCCCCCTTCTTGAATCGGGTGAACAAAGAAACCTGGATGGATCACTCAAGTACTGCAAAAAGGAAGCTTCTACAAACATTTCTTTCGAGAACTTCAGGTGCAGCAGCGAGTAGCGGTGCCGTAAATTCTGCTCCTTCTACAAGCGCTCAGTCCTCGGCTAACCTAATCACAGAGCAAAGTACAAGTGGGGACACTTCTAGAGCCAAAGTTATATGTGAAGAAGACTTACATTTTCCACTCCTTTCCCCCAAAAAAGCTAGCGAGACTTTTGTTTGTCCGGACTGTGGAGCGTCGTTTCCACAGAAGAGTAGACTTAAAATACACAAAAAAATCCATGTACCTGGATTTGGTAGAAATCCCATATTGGCAGACACATATCTGCCTGACGAACCCCTTCCTGCCCACAAAACAATTGTTCACCTCTTACCCTGTCCTGTATGTGACTTTGGTTTTACCAATGAAGAGACCCTTCAAAATCATCTGAGAATCCATGAAGTGACAGAAACAGACTTTCAATGTCTTGAATGTGGAAAAGTTTTTGACTCGACCAAACATCTAAGCCATCACCAAACAATTGTGACTGCTGGTCAGACGTATCCATGTAATGTATGTGAGAAAAGCTTCACTTACAGCAAATGTCTCCATTACCATCAAAGAAGCCACAAAGGGCAGACAGAATTCATTTGCCCTGAGTGTGGAAAAAGTTTTACAGCTAAAGCTAGTCTATGTAAACACCGTAAATTGATGCACATAGAAAAACTTGAGCTGGGCAAAAACGACTCCTTTTCGGATGACGAGGAGGAAGATGATGATTCTGAGGAGGATGATGATGATAAACCCAGCTCCGCCAACTGAAAAGGAAGGGTCACTGGGCAACTGCGTCTGGAGAAACTCATCACAACTTGTCACAAACTTGGTGTAAATTACAACAGAAATATACTCTAGTCCATGACGTTACCATTGCTTATGGTTGCAGTTGTGCCAAACTTATAAATTTACTTATTTGTTACATTTTACGCCACCAGACACCATCAAAACGCCAATCTTGACTAGAGATGGTGCATATCAATTTGCAGGACTTTTTCCTACTGGCACGTTGGTAATCTGTAGTCACCGGCTGGGTGCCCCACAAACCGCCTCTTCCTACCAACAGCCAAGGCTTTTGATTAGCTGCCCTTTTAATCAACACCACATGTGATGTAGTCTGTAATTATGACATTACAGCAGGTCAATTAATCAAGAGCTGCAGGTAAGAGGCTAATAACCCCATCTGGTGGAAACTGATCACTAACAACCCCGTTGGCTTGGGTTCAATTACGGTAATTGGTTTGTACCATGTCTTGAGTCTGCCCCATTGTGTCTTCCTTTTTTTAAATTTTGGCAAATTAATCTTAAACAAAAAATTTAATGGCCCCCAACAGATGGTGACAAACTCTTGAGTCCCATTCTGGCCTTGGCTTCAATTATCTGAATGGACAGCATCGTCTGCCAATAATGCTTTTTAGTTTGGGTCATCACTCACGGTTGGGCCAGAATTTGTGGCTGTACTGTGAATACTAAAATGTGACCACCACCTAAATGAGGCTTTGGTAGCATCTGTATTATGGCCAAAACTCTACTTGCCCATCACAAATCAATTTTTATAATTATGGACCCACCCCACCTAACACCCCTATTTTAGAAATCTATGGGTTCCAACAGATTTAACGTAATGTATGAGAGCCTTCTGACAAGTCCTCTGTCCGGCAGAGTGATACACCACTGCCAGCCTAATAGAAGGATCACCGGAACGTTCGGCTGAACATTCCAGTGTATGAAGTGGCGAGCGATGACATTCAGCCGACTGATAATTTGGCTGATTACTTCCTAATGTGTATGGCCAACTTTAAATTTTCCATTGGGTGATCTAAAATGAAGACTCCTGAATGTTGCTGTATAGTTGCTTGAAAGTGGCTAAAGGCTATAATATGGATGTAACAACCAGACAGTTTATATAGTTCTCTACACTTCTTCTGACACTACACTTCTGACATAAAGTTCAGGGGTTCTTCACTAACCAAGTAAATATTGCTTGGTTTTGGGGTACCCTATTTGTCCCAAGGCCAAAGGCATCCAGTTTTTTGTCTTAATCCTACTTCTCCATTAAGCATAATGCGATTTTTTTCTTTTAAACTCAATCATAGGATTCCAAAAAGGGGCTTTTTTTTTTTTTTTTTTTTTTTTTTTTACTTGGTGCTAATTTTTAGTCTTAACCAAAAGAGGGTAGCTCACAGGATCCTCTGGGGTGTGTCTTTTGTCTTTGTATTTAAGCCACACAGTAAAGATTATTAAAACAAAGTGCAGAATTAAAAAGCTCAAACTTTTGGAAGATTTTATTAAAGACAAAAAGTTGAAGGGAGCAGGGGGACTAAAATGGCAAAACCTCACCACTTCTGACCTGGTGACAGATCTAATGCTTGACAAAGTTGCAAAATGAAACCTGGCACAACATAACTCGAGTCATGCGTGGTGTGTGTGTGTGTGGTGTTTTTTTTTTTTTTTTTTTTTTTTTTTTTTAAATTACTACATATAGTCTGCTTACTAAATTTGACTGGTTTTTAATAAAACATTTAACGATATTTGGTGTCCTTCAATTTGTCAAACTGAGTTCTGGTAAAGTAAAGTGAGTGTTAATTATTTATAATGGGGTGGGGGGGGGGGGCATTGCATCTTGGCTCCATTTACCTGAACAGGGCTGAGGTGCAGTACCAGATGCACATGAAGATGGGGGATAATGTTTGTTGTTCATCTGGTATCACAAAAGTTGACAATACTACAAATCTTGCAGAAATCTGGAAAATTGTTAAATATACCCTTAAATATATTTTTCTTCAAATACGTGATAAGCGCATGAAAGACAAAACTTTAAAAAATAGATGTATTTTATATCTAATAAATTGGTTGCCAAATTCAGTTACATAAAGGACAAATAATCTTCAGTAGCTTACGTAAAGAGTTAATAGTCCATTCTAATCAATAAAAATCTTCTCCATCTTTCCTTAGTTCCTGAATGGATGCAAGGATGATATGCTGTAGGCCTGACAGCATGTGTTCATCTTGGGTGAATGGAAAGATGGATCTGCTTCTGCAGACTCAACACGTGAGACCCCCCCCCCCCCCACCGTGTCATACTATATACAGATGTCCCAATCCAAATAGGGTTATTCTGCTGAGCGCATGAAGTCACTCACTAGCAGCTTGCAAAGTGTGTGTGTGTGTGTGTGTGTGTGTGTGTGTGTGTGTAATATTATACACACATATATACAAGACTGACAGCAATTATCTATTCAATACGGACTCAAAATATTAATTTCTTATAAATACTGTTATCAATAAGCTATGCCCTCCAATATAGACAGAACTGTGGACATATATAATATGTCCTGTTATTAAGTGTTTGATAACTAGATGTATTAATTTTAATGTTTTCACAAAAATTAATAAATTTCTTGCGTTTGAGGCATCTCCAAGTTGACATTGACATACTGCATCCTAAAGATGTAATCTGCTTCTGCTTACCGTTGCGAACGGTCAACACATGATCCCTCTCATGCAATGTACAGACTTGGGGTCATGACATTCGTCTTCTGCTTTTCTCAATTGAAGGAACAATGAGAAACGAAAGAGTAGATTTACTCCCTGCACTACCCTTGAGTTACAGCCATGGGCGTATCGAAGTTTACAGCCATATGTATTATATATAATACATTTTTGCACGTTATATAATTATGCCCCATAATATCTATAGTTTGTAATATGTCATGCTTGTGGTTTAATATAATATGTAATTTATAAGGTGCAGTATTGTGTATAGGGTATATTTGCCATGCTGGGGTACAGTGGCTGTCTGGTATCAGCTCCTGCTGCCCATACACTTCAGGTGCCTCTTCCCTTCCCCCACCACTTCTCCTTCTCTGGTACAAGGTGCTAAGACAATACTGAACAGATGGAGGGGGAAGTTGCACCCAACTCGCTGACTGCGATGACTGGACTAGCCAGAGGCAGTTTTCAGTTCAGAACTTTAGAACCAGGGCAGGTCCAAATATCGTGGTCCATACTTGGGCGAGTTTCACACGTGACTTAAGACCAACCTCCACATTGGGCTACAATCACACAACCATGTATTGGGGTCTTACTGCAGATCGCAATGTACAGGTCTCCTCCTGACTCTAATTTGGCAATTTCCTATATTAATGTTGGTGATTTGGGTGTTTTTGGTTTTCATGGTAGCGTGTAGATGGGATTTGGTTTAGAGGATTATTCACTGGTGTATTGAAAATGGCAGCAGGTCATGTGACAACTAATTAAGTGTGCGCGTTACTTGATTGCGCATCATGGTGCTCCACACGCTCAATACTCAGCTAAGTATCAGCAGTGCTTGAGTGCCAGGCTGGAGTCCTTGCTTTGCATGTCTTACGTCATGGGTTTTTTGTTTTTTTTTTTTCCAGCCAATAAACATGTGATTACAGTGATTGGCCAGCCACATCCAATCAGGTCTTGAGACCTGGGGGTGTGATGGTTGGCAGCGTGCAGTTCAGGAAGAATTGATGTAGAAGGGACAGCTTAGATTAGAGCAGACAGGCAGTCAGGCACTTACACCCTTTATTGCCTTTCATGTGGCATTAAAAGGTGTTTTAAGGATGGCTTATGTAAAGAAGAATTTTTTTTATTTTTTTTTTTTTTTTTATAATGCCAGCCTGCAGCTGTCTGCTTTATCCTTAGCTGGTTATCAGCTTGGGAAGGCCTATGGTTACTTGGAGAATCCCAGCCTAAAAAAAAATTGATGGTACACAGCTGCTCCAGAAGTGGTGCATTACATTAGAAGTGCCATGTTTCCCCAGCTCATAATTGCCCTGAGGCAGTGGCAATTGGTAGTATTTTTGGGGGGGTTGTAAGCTGGCATCAAGCATTAGACATCTAATTACTAACCCAGTAAGTGTAAAGAAAAAACAAATTAAAAATCAAAATACCTTGGGTAGTAGCCCCATCACATCCTCTGAATCCATATGCCAATCTATGGCGCCTTGCTCTCAGAACAAGGCTCGATAGGTCACTCTAGGTCAGCATCGGACCTGGAGTTTCTCATGCTAGGTTATGTCAGTAACCCAGTGATGTCACTGCATGTGAGAAATTCTGGGTCAGCCTCTGATCTATGGAGCCTATGGGTTGGAAATGGTGAAGGGTCTATAAGATAAGCCCATTACTAACCCACAAAGTTAACAGACAGTGGGGTTTTTTTTTTTTTGGTTTGGAGGGGCTAAACACACCAGACTATTCCTCATTCACCCATATTTTTATTTTATTTTCTGGTGTGTTTAACCCTGCCCAAAAAAAGAAAAGTGTTTTTAACTTGGTGTGTTAGTAATGGGCTTGTCTTATAGACCCCTCTCCGTTTCCATTCCGTAGGTTTGATATTAGCTGACATTTCAAAAAATATTACTGATTGCCACTGCACCAGGGCAAGCAGTAATAGCCTAGGCCAGTGGTGGCGAACCTATGGCACGCGTGCCACCAGGGGCACGCTGAGCCCATTCTGTTGGCACGCGTGCTGCCGCCCGATCCTGCAGTTTTGGTCTGCTAGTGCAGTCGCGCTGGCAGATCAAATCTGTGTTGGAGCGGAGGAGAGATTTCTCCTCCGCTCTGACACTCCTCCTCCCCCAGGCTGCAGGTGTGTTGCCTAGGAGACGGAGGAGCATCAGAGCGGCGCCAGCGCCGTCTGCTGGCCGCGTGGGAACTGAGCAGCGGGGGAGCGGGTGCAGGAAGGCAAGCTGTGTGTTTTTGTTTTTTTTATTATATATATATATAACAAACTCGTGTGCGGCAGCGCCAGCATGGGGTGGGGGAACGCACACGGCAGCTTGGAAAGGGGGGGGGGGGGGGGGAAACATGCATGCCAGGATGGAGGAAACATACATGCGTGGCAGGATGGAGGAAACATGTATGCCAGGATGGAGGAAACATGCCACGATAGGGTACATTTACCTGGATGGGGTACATGCCGGGATGGGGGATTATTTACAAGGATGGGCAATATGTCAGGATGGGGTACATTTACCAGCATGGGGGAACATGCCAGAATGGGTAACATTTACCAGGATGGGGACACATATACCAGAATGTAGGAAATATATATCAGGATGGGGGATATGTTTACCAGGAAGTGGCCGAGGAAGGGGGACAGAACTACACAATGATGGGGAGGGGAGCCACTCGTACGTCTTTATGGGATTTCAAGATGTTCAGACTTTGAAATGTAGATGTGGATTACAGGGTGACATCTGATTGCATTCCAGGCTAAAATCTCTGTCTAATATGCTGCAATTTTTTCCCCAGAAAGATCAATCCAACTGCTGTATCTGGAAAGGGTAGGGGCTCAGCTTCAATGTGTGGTAAGCATGAGCGTGATGTCCCTGCTGAAGAGAAGAGAAGACTGCAAAGGTAAGGTTACAATTAATTATTTACATAATAGGATTGGTTGGCACTTCGGAAAAAAAAAATTGGGTTTAGGGCTACAGTTTGGGCACTCGGCCTGTAAAAGGTTCGCCATGACTGGCCTAGGCGAAGTACCAGAACTTGGGCGTCTAATGTGATATACTAATTCTCGAGTGGTTGTGTGCCACCCCTTGGTAGACCTCTGTCACAGTGGGTCTGAGTGGCAATGTGGCCGTATTGGGTGCAAGTGACAGGCTTTTGTAATGGGGGGGGAGTTTAGAAATATTAGAGGGAGAGAAAAAAAATATAGTAGTTTGTGTTGCCACTTGGGATATTTTGCTTTGGTATGCCCAGACACTACAGGAGGTTCCCAGGAGTTAGGTGGTGATGCATAGTGCTAGAGAATTGTCCCCTGACCCAATCTAGGGCTGGTTCCTGGGGATGTTGAGGTAGGGATGGCGCAGCAGAGACTAATTAATTAGCCAGAGACAGAACAGGGAGCTTTTAACATTTACTGAACCTCTACAGAACTTTCCAGAACATTTCTTACAGCATTCACAATGATGGTGGTTCTGCCTGCCCTAATGAGTTTGGTTTCTCTGCTGTGGTGGTCGTGTATTGTTCCTGCTACTACTTTCCTACCGAAGTATCTTGGTATCCTGAGATTTTGAAGACAAGGAAATGCTGGATCTTTAATCCCTTCTGTGCAGCAGGCGACTTGAATCATCAAGGACAATTCATTATTTCTTCTAGAAGTTTCCAGACTCAAATGTGTTACTGAGCTCCCAGGCAATTCACCGCTCCTTTTTTATTTAAAAAAAAAAAAAAGCTAATAGCATTCTCTGTTTGCCATTGACCTTTTGAGGTTCTGATGGCCTAGGGACTGATACCCTGCCAATGTGTACATGGCCCCTCCAGAGGTTTTAAGTTACCTCAGAAAGGACCGTCTCCGTATTACACTCCTCACTTCACCTCCCACAGACTTCAACTCCCACTCACAAAATTTACCTCACACCTAAGCACCTCCCCTATCTCCTACTAGGACGCACACACAAGCTGTCATTTTCTCAAGCGATCAGCCCCAGTAAGGGAATGTAGGCAAATGTGTGTTTGTAGGTAACTGCAGAGAAAACCGTATCTCATTAAAGATGACAATACATGTTATGCAGATTAAAATATACATGTAGCTATTATTTGTGGTGACTAGGCACAGGGTCCCACAGTTACAGGCTGCAATTTTAGGCTGAGAAGGGCCCAATACCCATAGTACTTCTAGTGAGACTGTGAATTGACTCTTCTGGTAAGAATTTTGTACAATCAGTGTGATGGTTGTTTGTGATATATTTATTGCTGCGGGTTTGGATTTACAGAGTTGAGATGAGAAATTTCTCATTCCCCCGTCATCAAGCTCAAGGATTGCAACCTGCAACCTCAACAATCAACGATTTTTTTTTTTTTTAAAACGAACGACGTATCAACGATGGATGATTTGGTATTTTCCATCGTTAATGGTCGCTCGTTGGTGTCACACACAACAACGTCGCTAACTGTGCCGGATGTGCGTCACGGAATCCGTGACCCCGGCGATATATCGTTAGATACGTTGTTGCGTGTGACGGGGCGTTTAGTGTGGGTTCTGTGTTAAATGTTTATATCGAGGGTTTGTTTTTTTTTTAAAGTATTGCACAATTACATTATGCATATTTGATTGGAAAAAGCATAACATTTATATACAAGCAATATCGGACGTTACGGAATAGACATTATTTAACAATTCAAACAAGTGAGGGTCCTGCTTACAATTTAGGAGGAAATAGGGATAGCAAAAGTGATAAAAATATTTGCCCACACACTTGACTGATTTGCAGCAATGCGCGGAGGGAGGTGGGTGGATTGACCTTTTGGCGACTCCGGCATCCTAACACCCGAGAATATACATGTCATTCTTCTACTAGACTCATGCTGTCCCGACTAGATTATATTTTTGGGTCGAGCAATATCGCAACCTGGGTGGATGACGTGGTACACGGGGTCAGGGGCATATCAGATCACAGCCCAGTGATTCTTACTATGAAGACTAACCAAGGTGTTGGTAAACCCTTTTGGAGGTTAAACCCCTTTTGGCTGAAACTTATAGATCAAAGTGATAGAACTGTGTCCCAAATAGAGGATTTCCTGGAAGCACACCCTAAACCCTGGAATATTAACTTGGTGTGGGACACTCTTAAAGCCTACCTTAGAGGGTGTTTGTCTTCAACCATAACATATCTTAAAAGAGTGATTAAAACTGAGGATGATATAGTAGAGGGGAGACTTAGGGACTTAGAGGCAATATATATATCGGCCCCAACCGATGGAAATAGAGCGGCCTGGATGCAATCATATAGGTTATATATGCAGCACTCTGAGACCAAGTCCAAACGCAAATTGTTCTTTACCCGACAATCATATTTTGAGCTTGGAAATCAATCCAGTAAATTATTGGCATATATGGTTAGGCAACACAACACTTTAAATACAATATTGGGTATACGGAGGATGGATGGATGGCTCAATAGCTACATCCCCTGAGGATATTTTAGAGTGCTTTTGTGAATACTATAAAACCCTATACACATCTAGAAATCCTCATGGAGTTCAAAGTTGCGTGACATATTTGTCGGATTTGGAGTTTCCCACTTTGAGTGAATCACAACGGGAGTCTCTGGAGGCGGACATCACACTGGATGAAGTGATTACTGCCATCTCGGATATGGCTAGGGGGAAATCCCTGGGTCCAGATGGCCTTCCCATAGAATTGTATAGTAAATATTGTGATGTATTGGCCCCGATTCTTTTAGAGGTTTTCTCATATTTTTCAGCCGGCGACTCTCTACCTGCTTCCTTGTACGAAGCACATATAGTTGTGCTGAGGAAGGAGGGTAAAGACCCGCTAGACTGCGGTTCATACCGTCCTATATCCCTAGTTAACGTGGATTACAAGATCTTTACCAAAATACTGGCGTCCAGGCTTAATTCAGTCATATTGAGTATAGTTCACCCAGATCAAACCGGATTTATGCCTGGGAAAAACACCTCTATAAATATAAGACGAGTCCAGTCCATAGTGCAATATAGCACACTGGTCCAAGAGAACGAGTGGGCCTTGGCCTCGCTGGACGCGGCCAAGGCATTTGACTCGGTAGAATGGCCATTTTTATTTGCCTTCCTCCAGAGATTCGCTTTTGGGCCTAAATTCAGTAACTGGATTCATATGTTGTATAGGTCCCGACAGCCAGGATACTAGTCAATGGTGCTATGTCTACACCCTTCGCATTGAACCGGGGCACAAGACAGGGATGCCCTCTGTCTCCAGCATTGTTTGCACTAGTTATTGAAGCTTTGGCAATTAGAATCCGCTCTCATCCACAGATCACTGGAATCACTATAGCCGACCGAACAGATCAAATAGGATTGTATGCGGATGACATGGTTGTCTTCTTAGATCGAGTGAAAGAGACTCTACCAGTAGTTATAGACACTATAGACAAATTTGGGGAGTTTTCGGGACTACGCATCAACTGGGATAAGTCGGCTTTGATGCCATTTAATGCATGGGTCTGGAATTTCAATGGAGGGTAGGTCACCTCTGCAAGTGGTAACTAGCTTTAAATACCTGGGAATACACATACAGAAAGACCATACACTAGACCTGCAGACGAGTATAACACCACTTCTGGAGCACGTTAAACTTAAATATAACTTGTGGAGCAAGCTACCCCTGTCAGTGGTTGGCAGAATAAATTTAATCAAAATGATATTACTTCCAAAGCTTAGTTATACACTACAACATAGTGCAGAATCAGTACCCAAATCCTTCTTCTCAATGTTGAACTCGCTTACTACTTCTTTCATATGGGGGAAATCCAGACCCAAACTTCGGTTATCCATTTTACAGAGATCTAAAAGACTGGGAGGGATGGCTCTGCCGGAGTTCTTCCTCTACTACCTCGCGGGACAGCTTAGGGCACTAGAGACTTGGATGCCTGGATGTCAGCTGCCAAACTCTGAGAGTCACTTGGCACACGCGGCTGGGACTGATTGTTTTGTGGTTTTCTGGAATCAGAAGGACTGAGAACACCACGGCAATTTCCCCTACTCAGGTTGGCAAGATTAGTCTGGCGACAAGCCAAGACGGTGGTACACTTCGAAGGGGTGGTGTCGGAACTCCCATTATGGGGGAATAGCTACTTCCATACTCTGAGAGATCACCCCTCGGCGCAATTCTGGGCCACTCACAGCGTCAGTGCATTAGGTGATCTTTTTGTCCCGGGAACCACAACCTTCAAGTCCTTTGAACAAGTCCAGATTGAATATAATGTTCCAAGATCACAGTTTTTTAGATACCTGCAGATTCGCACAGCGATTCAATCCCACATACAGAAAATTGGAGTGAGGAAATTGATATCATCACTTCCTATGATAGGTATTCTAAAATCACAAGGACCTCGAGGCCTCATCTCAGCTATATATACTTACCTGTTGTCAGTGGGGGTGGAGTCGGACCCCTTGCCAGCCCAGGATAGATGGAAATATCTAATTCCCTCTCTACAGGGAGAGGAATGGGAAGAGATATTGGAATCTCCGACTGCGGTATCCCCTTCAGTTAATAATAAGTTGATTCAATGCTACATTGTCCACCAGGCATACCTTACTCCAACTCGATTATTTAGCATGGGCCGTTCTCGTACATCGGAATGCCCGAGGTGTCATCTCTCAGGGGCAAATTTCATACATATGATCTGGAGCTGTCCCAATATATCTTCGTACTGGCGGGGAGTGACATCTCTGCTGACATCGATTGTGTCGATTCCTGTTTTGTGTGACCCTTTGATATGCCTGTTTGGGGTGGTGGAGGAAGAGTCCTGGGATCATTACATGACAATATTCCTCAGAGAGGCATTGTTTCTGGCCAGGAAATTAATAGCTCTGAGGTGGATGGGAGATTCGAATCCAACTGTGCGGTCCTGGGTTAAACTAGTCAATGCAACCATAGTCTATGAGCGGGTGGTATATTATAATAGGGGGTGCCCGGGAAAATTTAACAAAATCTGGGGTTTGTGGAATTCTTCTCCAGACACACTTGCGGAGGTTTGAGGGAGATTATGCGGATAATGGTGGTTCCCGTTAGATGTTGGGATATGAAACACTGTCCAATGGTATATTGAGATATAATAATGCAATGTGGCTGTTGTTGTTCTATCTTTCTTCCTTTTTCTATTCCTCTTTCTATCTTGTTTTCAAAATATGGTCATGCTGATAGTTAGAGCTGTTCTTATGCTCAATATAAAATTAGATATATATGCAAACGATAAGAAGTATGGATAATAACATTGTTCTATCTTAACTGCTAAAGATATTATGGACTTTATATGACTGTTTATTGTTATATTTAAATATTACTATCTATATACTGAGCTATCTTTATATGGCAAATGTCAGTTGTACCATGTTTGAAATTGTTAATAAAACGAAGTTAAAAAAAAAAAAAAAAAAATATTGTTCTGAAACAGAATTCCAATTTTTTTTTTTGTATTGTGATAAAAGCAACCGCAAAATGCAGTTCTACAAATCTTTAATTGACCTATGCAGCAAATATACAGTTTTATGTTTACAATGGCCATTTAAAAAAAAATGTTACAAATCAAATCTTAATAAATAATCTACAACTTAACTAGAAAACAAAGGTCAACATATTATGAAAGGAATAAATGGTATAAATTGTCTTCACTATTATATCTGTACTTTGGTTAGTGATGGTTGGAGTTTGGAGGGTACAGTAATGGGCACCATACACACCCCTTTTTTTGTTTTTAAATGATAGCCTTTAAAAGGCATTACATTAACGACATAACCCAAAGATCTGCAGGAGGAGCATGAAGAGATTGATGATGTCCACATAGATGTTCAGTGCTGCAAATATATATTCCTCAGGGCTGATTGAGTAACGGTGCTTTCCACCTGTGATTAACTGCGTGTCCACGACCAAGTACTAAAAAAAAGTCAAAATATGAAAATGAATAACATACATCAAGTTTTTTGTTTTTAAATGCATGTTTTTGGAAATGAGAGTTAACTTACCATTCCAAAAACCAATGTCCCAATACAAGCATAAACAATATTCAGCCACTGAAAAAAAAAAAAGAAATGCACAAGTCACAACTCTTTCATAACTAGTCAGCCATAACAGAAAGCTGATTAGCCAATCAAGTGCCATATGAATCCTTGATAAATATGACGAGAACCATTATTACCATACTTACCATTGACCTGAAAATGGCAGCAAGTATGCCAAAAGAAAGAAACACCAAAAGGGCAACCATGAGACCCCCGGATAGAATGGTGAAATCCCACTAGAGGTTAAAAAAATAAAGTATTTATGACAACATACCAAAGTAAATATTTGTGCTGCATAATTTCAATGTTACTCTCTAGTGGAAGGGTCTCAAACACATGGGTTGCATGCGGCTAGTGATGCTGCTTTATGTGGGCTGCATGCACCGTAGACCCCTTGACGATTGCCACCTCTGCCTGTATCCACGCTTTATTTCAGTTGAATCCTTGGACTATCATTCAATTAAAATGTATTGCCGCCACCGCAAAGAGATAAGCTCTCTGCCCAGCTACACAAATGCCAGCCGCCAGCTAATCAGAGGCCAGCAGCTGATGCTGCACCAACAATACATATCAATTGAATTTGCATCCATGTACACACATTCAACTGAAATAAAGTGCTGATGTCCGCAGCGCCCTGGACCGGATGATGATCGTCAAGGCGTTCATGGTGCCTGTAGGCCGCATGGGCAGAAAAGAGGGTACCGAGGGAATGGAGGACAGGTGAGAAGGGGACCAGGATGAGGACATTACTACAAGAGGATAAAGATTGGCTATTAATGCAAGATGAGGGCCAGCATGGGGCACCTTACTACAAGAAAGGGATCAGGATGGGGAGATTACTACAAGAGGGTAAGGATTGGGCATTACTACAAGAAGGGGACCAGAATGGTTGACATTACTACAAGTAGGGAACCAGGATGGCGAGATTACTACAAGACAAGGGTCAGGATGGGGCACCTTTCTACATGAAGGGGACCATGATGGGGCACATTACTACAAGATGAGGGCCAGGATGAGGCACCTTTCTACAAGAAGGGGACCAGGATGGTGGACATTACTACAAAAAGGGAACCAGGATGGGGCGATTACTACAAGATGAGGACTAGGATGGGCACATCACTAAAAGATAGGGACCAAGATGGGGACCAGGATTGGGAGATTACTACAAGATGAAAGCCAGGATGGTTACAGTATTACAAAAGGGAACCAGGAGGGAGAGATTACTACAAGACGAGGACTAGGATGGGGAATTACTACAAGAAGGGGACCAGGATTGGGAGATTACTACAAGATGAGTAGGATGGGCACATCACTACAAGTTAGAGAGCAAGATGGGGACCAGGATGGGGCACATTACTACAACATTTTAGCAAAAATTACTATATGGTGCTAATTGAAAGACAATATTACTTACAAGAATTGGATAAAATGTAAACAAAACCAAGTAAATAAAAAAAGCATGATCATTTTTTTACCACTAAAAATGCTGTTTTATATATAAATAAAAAAACACAAAAAAAACTCCACGTTTGTTATTGCCACATCCGAAATGACCTATGCTATAAAACAATACCATAACCCATACAATGAATGCAATTTAAAAAAAATAAAATAAACAAGCAAAAAATGTTAAAAAAAGTTATAAAAAAATATATGGTACAGTATATATGATGTCACTTTGTCCTGCAAAGAACACAACCCCCCAAATGTATTTTTTTTCTATTTCACACAATGGTAAGATATTTTTTCAGTGGACAAAAATTATTATTTTTTAAATTTTATATAGCCTAATTTATCTATGGTATTTTATACTATTTTAGAGGTGCACATTGCTGGCTGTTTAAGTCAGGCTAGGTTCACACCAACTTATAAAAAAAGTTTCATCTAGAAAATCATTTCATCCCTGACTCCTATAAACTTCAATGGAGAATGTTGCATAGCCATCTCTCTAAAAAAAATAAGTATCTATTACAAAAAGACTATGTATTGCTGTTCCCCATTAGTGAACATAGCGATAGGATAGTGATCACCAATAATAGTGGGACACCCCCCTCAATATAAATTATGTCTTACCTTTGTCTGCAAAGCAAAAAGGGTGAGACCCAGAGAGACAAGTATGGTGGCTCCAGTGGCCCACATCACAGCATCAGCATCAAAGAACCTGGTGACAAAGTAGAAAATCCTGTAAGCAACTGCCCATACAGCAATCTTCAATGCTTCGAGAGTGAATCAACATTCAAAACCAGCTTTTCTAGTGGATACATTAGTTTAGTATAAGAATCTGCTTAACATGTTGATCAAATCGTCAAAAGGTCAACTATGTTCATGTACCAATTAGACTGGTGCTATCAGAAAAGAAGATACTAGAAATAATGTGGTAACAGTGGGCCAAGGTGCAAAATATCCCCCAAACAAATCATAATTTAATCATCGGACATGTTGTATAGCATTCTATCCCCTCCCATTTCGAGTGATGTCATGAATCAATCACCGGATTGACAACAGAGTACTCAATGGAAAGGCCCCAGATTATTCTTTCCCCACCCACAGCCCGGTGATGTCATCTTCAATCAACGGAAAGGCCCCAGAGTATTATATCCTCACCTACTTCCAGTGATGTCATCATTCAATCAATTGAAAAGCCCCAGAGTATTATATCCCCACCTTGTTCCAGTGATGTCATCATTCAATCAATGGAAAGGCCCCAGAGTATTATATCCCCACCTACTTCCAGTGATGTCCTCATTCAATCAATGGAAAGGTTCCAGAGTATTATATCCCCACCTACTTCCAGTGATGTAATTCAATTGATGGAAAGGCCCCAGAGTTTTATATTCCCACCTTGTTCCAGTGATGTCATCATTCAATCAATGGAAAGGCCCCAGACTATTATATCCCCATCTACTTCTAGACTTCTAGTGATGTCATCATTCAATCAATGGAAAGCTCCCAGAGTATTATATCCCCACCTACGTCCATTGATGTCATCATTTAATCAATGGAAAGCTCCCAGAGTATTATATCCCCACCTACTTCCAGTGATGTCATCATTCAATCAATGGAAACGTTTCTGAGTATTTATATTCCCCCACCTACTTCCAGTGATGTCCTCATTCAATCAATTGAAGATGCCGACTCTTGAAAATCATGCTATGACGACCACAGGGGCATGATAACATACTAAGTGGGCTGACTAGTTTGGGGAAACTAATGCCCTTTCGACTAATGAAAGTGTTAATTTGCATATCAATGGACTTTAGAAATACTTTCTGAAGATCTGTTTGTGTCCAATGTAATAAATGGACTGTTAGGCAGGGAATTTAGGTAGTTAGACACAAGTGCTGGTGGCTCTGGGGACATCGGGGACCTCTCAGGTTTCCTATAAGTATCTGAAAGAGTTGGGCAAAAAGATTTACAGAACCCTGGACCAGCAGCCAGGTTGGTAGTCCATTACCACTGGACCAGAGCACTGCAAATTTTATGATTTGTGGGCCTTGCAATTTTACGGCGCGACATACGCAAGACTTTGCGGGGCCTACTAATCAGAAGCGGTTTCGGGGATGATGCAGGTAGTTGTAGGTTCACAATGTTCTCGTCTGGCAGCTACAGATTATTTAAGTGGCCGCTGGATCGAGGTCCAGTGAATCTTTTTTGCGCAAATAAAAGATATGAACAACTTACGCTGCAAATGATCCTAGTAAACAGCCTTCAAGTACAGTCTACAAAACAAGAAGATACACACAGTTACTAACAAACAAAACTTACTGGGGACATAAAAGCAAAAAGTCTGTCATTGAGGGCATATAACTAAACTGCTGAGCTTTGATACTTCTTACTAATACATAGAAATAGAGTAATGAAGGATAACACAATGGTGAAACAATAAAAATATATTTGGGGAGAAAACATAATGTAGAGTATTTCTGAATTTCCGAAAAAAAAAAAACTTACAAAAATTCCAAGTAGTATGAAGTTTAATGGAACTCTCCGACGGGCTTGGTCGCAGCAGGCAAGAACCATGACCAGAATAAAGGTGGTGGGTCTGTAAGCAAAAACACACTGGTGTCATCTCTAAGGCTGGAAACACATCTATGCGAGTAAAATCGGTCCGACTGGGCTGAAAAAAACTCGGCTGATTTTAGTTCACGTTAGGTCCGAGTGCAACGCAAGTGCGATGCTTTTTCTGAATAAATTAATGATTTTACTAGCGTGTGTAATGCGTGTGTAATGCGTATTTTTTACTATGTCATCTGCCATTCAGCGCTGCTACATGGCCGCTGACAGCAGACACATACAGCCATGCAGCAGAGCTTAATGGCAGATGACAGCAGACACAGACAGAGCCGCACGATCAGAATGAACTCGGGTGAACTTCACCCGACTTCATTGTCATGCTGCGGTTCTGTCTGTGCCGCGTCCTGATTAGCGGTCACCAGTGAAGGACTCACCGGTGACCGCTAATCCCCTGAGTGACTGAAGTTAGCAGCCCTCTCTCATACTCACCGATTCCCGGCGCGGCGCTGCACGGCATTCACACTGCTGCGGCGGCTTTTACTCTTTTGAATATGCCGGCCACTCATTAAACAATCTCGTATTCCCTGCTTTCCCCGCCCACAGGCGCCTATGATTGGTTGCAGCCGGTGGGCAGTGAAATAAATAAATAAATAATTAAAAAAAATGGCGTGCGGCCCCCCCAATTTTAATACCAGCCAGATAAAGCCATACGGCTGAAGGCTGGTATTCTCAGGATGGGGAGCTCCACGTTATGGGGAGCCCCCCAGCCTAACAATATCAGTCAGCAGCCGCCCAGAATTGCCGCATACATTAGATGCGACAGTTCTGGGACTATACCCGGCTCTTCCCGGTTTACCCTGGTGCGTTGGCAAATCGGGGTAATAAGGAGTTAATGGCAGCCCATAGCTGCCACTAAATCCTAGATTAATCATGTCAGGCGTCTATGAGACACCCTCCATGATTAATCTGTAAGTTACAGTAAATAAACACACACGCACATGAAAAAATCATTTATTAGACATAAAAAACACAAACAAATTCCCTCATTACCAATTTAATAAGCCCCAAAAAGCCCTCCATGTCCGGCGTAATCCACGGACCTCCAGCGTCGCTTCCAGCATGAAGGTGACCGGAGCTGCAGCAGACACCGCCGCTCCTGTCACCTCCACGCAGCAACTGAGGTGAGTAGCGCGATCAGCTAAGCTGTCACTGAGGTTACCCGCGGCCACCGCTGGATCCAGTGGCGGCCACCGGGTAACCTCAGTGACAGCTCAGCTGATCGCGCTACTCACCTCAGTTGCTGCGAGGAGGTGACAGGAGCGGCGGTGTCTGCTGCAGCTCCGGTCACCTTCATGCTGGAAGCGACGCTGGAGGTCCGTGGATTACGCCGGACATGGAGGGCTTTTTGGGGCTTATTAAATTGGTAATGAGGGAATTTGTTTGTGTTTTTTATTTCTAATAAATGATTTTTTCATGTGTGTGTGTGTTTATTTACTGTAATTTACAGATTAATCATGGAGGGTGTCTCATAGACGCCTGACATGATTAATCTAGGATTTAGTGGCAGCTATGGGCTGTCATTAACTCCTTATTACCCCGATTTGCCAACGCACCAGGGTAAATCGGGAAGAGCCGGGTACAGTCCCAGAACTGTCGCATCTAATGTATGCGGCAATTCTGGGCGGCTGCTGACTGATATTGTTAGGCTGGGGGGCTCCCCATAACGTGGAGCTCCCCATCCTGAGAATACCAGCCTTCAGCCGTATGGCTTTATCTGTCTGGTATTAAAATTGGGGGGGACCGCTCGCCATTTTTTTAAATTATTTATTTATTTATTTCACTGCACAGTATAGACCCGCCCACCAGCTGCTGTGATTGGGTGCAGTGAGACACCTGTCACTCAGCGTGGAGGCGTGTCTCACTGCAACCAATCATAGGCGCCTGTGGGCGGGGAAAGCAGGGAATACGAGATTGTTTAATGAGCGGCCGGCTTTTTCAGAATAGTAAAAGCCGCCGCAGCAGTGAGAAAGCCGTGCAGCGCCGCGCTGGGGATCGGGGAACGGTGAGTATGAGAGAGGAGGGGAAAATGACCGACAGACTGTGAGAGAGGGACAGAGATAGTGACGGACCGACAGAGAGAGAATAGAGACCGAGAGGGAGAGACCGACTGACAGAGAATAGTGATTGACAGACATTGTGAGACATCACTTGTTTCCAGTGTTTTAGGAAACATGCGAGAAATGTATTTAGAAAATCGCATGTCACTAGGATGGTGTGAGTGCCGTCCCGTGACATCCAATTATTTACACGCTCCCATAGACTTGCATTGGAGAAACTCGCAGTAGAAACTCGCAAAAAAGCAGCATGCTGCGATTTTTTTCTCAGTCCGATGTGGACTGAGAAAAAAAATCGCAGATGAGAGCTGAATCATTCACTAACATGTGTCCGATTCCAATGCGAGATTTTCTCGCATTGCTCTACTGCGAGAAACTCGCAAGTGAGAAGCCGGCCTAAGGCCTGCAACACACATCCGTGCCGCCGGTACGTGTTTGGTACGTTTTTATACGTACCGGCGGCACGAGCACACGTGCACCTATGTTACCCTATGGTAACAGGCACACACACGTAAAGCCACACGGAGCATGTGTCCGTGTGGTTTGTACGTGTGGGCGTTTTTAAACATGGCTGACATGTCCGCGTTTCTCCGGCATCACGCAGACACGGACCCGCTAAAGTCAGTGGGTCTGTGTCTGCACGTATGTGACACGGGCCATGTCCTTTCCGTACGGTCCCTGTGCGTTTTTTGTTTTTTTTTAATGGTGAAACAGCTCAAGACACACGGACTGCACACGGACATGACACATACGTATCTCACGCATACACGGACATTCAACACGCACGCACGGCAAGCATACGCCATCACACTGATGTCACACGTACCGGAGAAACGGACATCTAAAATGGAACACGGACCCGAAAAACGGACCGCGAGACACACACGTGTTTTTTGCAGATGTGTGTTTCAGGCCTAAGGAACTGAGCACAAACCTTGATAGACCCTTCGTAGCCTGCATAAACCCCATGTTCTACATAAACTGAAGGTAGGGTAGACAATGGCCCATATACACCTCCAAACTGTCCCTTCTAATTGGACTAATAAGCCAACTGAGTGATGCCCTTCAGCTGATAGATGAGTGGTAAACATATAGGCCAAATAGTTTGGTCACAGATACAAGCTTGTAGCTAGGAGAAAAGAAAATCTCATAGCTACATGTATGAAATCTTCTGGAAGTGTTGCTTGCTGGTGGAGGTGGATGATTTCTGCAGCCCCACGGAGTTTTGCCATCTCTTCTGTTAGTCCTGGAGGGTTTCACATTTCCAGTTGTTCCAGAAGAGTTGACAAGTATGGCGTTAAGCCATATCAATTAGTAAAAACTCCATAAAATGAGTGGAACAGACATGAAATTAGGAAGTGTGGTACTAGATTTCAAGAACTTAACTGCACAGAGCCCCGACAATACCAAACAACATTCTTGCCAACTCTTCTGGAGAAAGGGAGAACTTATGGATTCCCGCAGGAGTTGACAAATCACCCAGGAACCATTAAAACCTACTTTTGGTGATGCGCAAACTGTGCTTTCGGAGCAGAAACTCTCTAAACCCTCCTCAAAAACTCAAAACTTGGCTTCTTGTCTGCCAATTGCACATGCTGGTTGTGGGAAATGAGGATTGAATGGGAAGGAGAAGTATGAGGAGACATGGTTTCCAAATGGGGGCATGACGAACTTTTATCTCCTCAACCATCGCCTTCACAAATTGGAATGTATGACAAACACCATTATAAAAAAAATTGGGGTGTTGAGTGTGAGCTAAGCCTGAGTGTCGCGGGCGGGGAGGGACGCCGCTGCGCTCGCTAACACTGGGGTCCGGCGCTGCTGCGATGGCTGCTCGGTGGCTCGAGCGGTGGGCCGGATCCGGGGACTCGAGCGGTGCTCCTCGCCCGTGAGTGAAAGGGGTGGTTTGGTTTGGGGATTTAGTCCGTGACGCCACCCACGGGTTGTGGTGAGGTTGGGGCACCACCGCTGCTGGTGATGGGGATCCCGGGAGCGATGTCAGGGAGCAGCTGGGATGTTGTTTTCCCCTCCGTGGGTAGGGGTTGGTTGTCCCGGGGCCCGGTGAGGTGACGGGGAGGCAGGGTTGGCGAGGTGCAGGGTCGCCGGGACTGCGCAGCGCGGTGCCGGATGGCACGATTGTACTCACTCAGCCACAAATGTACGCAAAATCTCTGGTAAACAAAACGGCTGGATGGACGGGTCTCGCAGCCGGCTGCTGTAGCTTCTCCCGGACGGTTGGTGGTGGCTGCCTTTCTCTGCACCTTTGTGTATGTGCAGTCCCGATGGGTTCCCACCGGTAACCCGCTCCCCGACGTATATAGGTGCCGGAGGAGCCCTTTTGCCCGCAGACTCTGGCCCTTGGAACTCTAGCTGTGGCGGTAGCTGTATTTCCTTCTGTTGGTTGGACGGTTGCCTTCAATCGGGTCTTGGCTGTTAGGAAACCCCTGGGGTTCCGGTCACTGACGGATTTGACCTCTAATGGCGACTCCAAGCCTGGTCGGGGTCCGTAGGCCCTGCCTATGTGTGCTGGCTTCACTTCGCTCCCCGGTTCGGTACAGGCGGGCCACCGCCCGTCCCCGGTCCTACGGTTCCGCGTTGATCTGCTTCTCCTGCAGATGGCCACCACCGTCTGCCAACCTTGCTCTTAGTGCCCGGGCCACACACCCGGACACGGTCAGTTTGCTCCTCACTCCTTCACTTCCCTAACGGAACTCTTTCCTTTTCCCGCCTCTAGGACTGTGAGCTCCTCAGTGGGTGGGGCCAACTGCCTGGCTCCACCCCACCTGGTGTGGACATCAGCCCCTGGAGGGAGGCAACAAGGATTTTGTGTCTGGCTGATGTGCCTGTCTCGGGGTGGGGGGTGTATGTTGCAGTAACTGTGACGACCTGGCTAGTCCAGGGCGCCACATTAGCACCCAAAATTAGTGCCCAACCTCACTGACGCCCTTATGGGCCAAGTCCCAAATTCTAGTTGGAGGTCAGGAGCTTAAATATATATGAGATATACTGTAGAACAGACCCATATTATTAGGGTTTATGAATGCAAAAGAGACTACATCCCCTAATCACCCCCCCCCCAGAGTGTTTTTTTTGGATGGGAAAGTAATAATTAGTTTTCCTAATTGAAGGAAAATGTAAAAACACATTAAAAAAATAATACTTACAGAAGTGCATATAGAAGATATGGGTTTTGCCATGTCCACTGCCTCAGTGTTTGCCTAATGGGAAAAAAAATGCAGGTAAATATGACTTTTTTTATTTTTTTCATAATTATTTGTGTCAATTTTAATTTAATTTTATTTTTTTCATAGATTTTTAAAAATACTTTTAAACATTTTTTAGGCACCACCTTACACAGGGCCCAATAAGTGATTTCCAATGAGAAACTTGGGGGCCATTGTTAGCCATTTGACCATGCAATTCAGGTTATGTTGGTCCGGTAAGGTCGATAACTGCCCGTTGTTTGTTATCTGTTAATCTATGGACTTTATTGAATTGTTGTTTTTGCATTCTTCACATCCATGTTCCGCATGCTCCACCTCGCTGCTGTAGCAGCGCCAGCGTGTCCACCCGGAGCAGCGGGTTTAGAGGATCCACTGCCGCCTCATGAGCTCGCCTCACATAGCAAAATAATTTTAAGCCCTAATTACATACATTTTAAGTTAAAAATAAAATTGTCCCCAAAAAGTAGACAACCCCTTTAATAAATATCAACTTACCAAAATGTGAACATGAACACAAGCCCGAATGTTATAACGAGCTGTATGGTCAATGTGATGTAGACCTTTCGGATGAAGGCTGGAATGACAGCAAAATGCAGGTTAATATTTTATGTACCAATGAAATTGTGATGAACACAATACTAACGGGCTTGCAAATATGCAAATATTTGGCTCCATTAAAAGGCAAGACTCCATTTCAATTCATAGAAAGTATCTACTGCATAGAACGGACTAATGGTTTTCATTCTTACTGTAAATTATTTGCACAGGATCCCTATTTTACAAGCGCAACTAGTAATGTGCGCTGTCTCTGTCCCTTCCATATTGACATTGAGTGCTCTACTACTACTACCTTAAAGGTAAGGTATCGCGTTTTTTTTATTTTCTTATTAATAATAGTGATTATGAAATCAAGTATTTAAAATACAAAAATAAAATCACTGCTTATTTAGTTTTTATTTACGGTAATTCTAGTTTTACTGAAGGCACTGGGGGCTGCCATGTGTGTAACGACAGCTAGTCACCTCCTTTATGGCAGCCCCCTGTGCATAGAGAACAGTGGTCGGGATCCGACCCCAACGACTAACATAGAGTAGGCGTCTGCTGGGACCTAGACGAGCCCCCTGGGCTGTCCAGATCACAGCAGAGGGAGGAGATCAGCGCCGTCTGGTGCTTCCCCCCTGTCACCCGCCGGGGTGGGTGAGTACCGGTACGCAGCGTCGGACTGACTACCGGAGGAATCTCCAGTAATGCCAGTCCTGGCTGCAATTACCTGCAGTGCACTCCGGAGCTCTCACCTGAGCTCCGGCGTGCAGCCTGAACTGTACAGCGAGTGCCGAGTGATTGATTCCCCAGCGATTGCGGTGCAATTCATGACAGCTGCAGACATCCCGGGCTGATCTCCGGTGCTCTCACCTGAACTCCGGAGATCAGCCCGGCCTGTCTGCAGCTGTTATGAACTGCACCGCAATCGCCGGGGAATCAATCACTTGGCGCTCGCAGTACAGTCTGCAACCTTTGAGATCAGTCCAGGCTGCAGGTGAGAGCTCCGTAGCCAGTCCGAAGCTACCGGTACGCTACTCCCCCCGCCATCATCGCTGCTCCGCAGCCCCCACCGTTTTGCCTGTCCACCACCAACCCCCCCCACTGCTGCCGCCGCTCCCCCACTTGCGTGTGCTCACCCCTGGCCTCTCCTCCTAGCAGCTCAGTGGGGCAGCGTGGTATACTGTGTATCTCCCTGCTTGTGTCAGTCTGCAGAGCATTGCTCCTCTTGACACATACACAGAAATAGCCTGCAGAGCGTAGCTGCTGACACATGATATAGGAGGAGCGACGCTCTGCAAGCTATATATCCTTATGTATGTGTGGTTTCCACTTACTGACAGCAAGCACAGGTGATGAATGTTTCCACTTTTTCTTTTGGAAACACCCAGATTGCTAGGGGGGTGTGACATCACACACAGGAGAGCAGACTCCACCCACTTTACTGCAGCTGTAATGTGAGCTATTTCTACAGTAGGATTTCTGTAGGATTTCAGCAGCTGCTCCCCCTAGTGTTTAAGCGTGAAAAATATCAAACTTTTAAAAAAGAATTTAAATATTTTTCTCAATTAAAAACAAATAATAATATGTACACATAACATTAAAACATTAATACTTTATATTTTTACAGTTATTGAAAAAAAAATTCTGACGACACCTTCCCTTTAATGGGATTTTCAAGGTCATCTGCATTGGAGCTCCATCCTCTTCCCACTAATTTCAGCTGCTGATAAATAAGACTCAAACCTTATTTATCAGCAGCTGAGGTTAGTGGGAAGAGAATGGAGCTCCAACGTAGAAGACCTTGAGGGTCCCATTAAGTTAGTAGTAGCAGAACACTCAATGTCAAGGTGGAAGGGACCGAGACAGTGCACATTACTAGTTAGGCTTGTAAAGTGGGAGAAGTTGGATTTGAGGCTTCTTTTATTTGGGGCATCTGTTCCAAAAATCCAAAAAATAAGCAGCACCAGAGGATCTTGGCATCCATTGATCAAAAATGTAAAAAGGCCAATCCCATTCACAAAGCTCTCTTACTATTTCAATAACTTTCTAGAGAAAAACCCTAATGATTTGGACTAAACAATAAATTTCAAGTCTAAGATGGAAAAAAAATTACATTAAAATAGTTGCCCCCATATGGAAAACACTGATTTTCACCAAAAAAGAGCAAAACTAGTATTACAGGCAGAAGCACATGGACAGACTTCAGTTAGTTGGGGTTACTTTTTCTTTGGGATTTTCTTACCTCTCCTGATTGCACGTTCGGAGAATGGGTTTGTGTCCTGCATCCCGGCCGTGTACTCGGGAGGAATCTCCACATCTGGTCTGGGACCATTTTCACCGAGGAAGGCATAATGAGGCTGATCAGGTGGAGGGTAGGCGCTATACCCCGGTGCATTCTCCAGTGGGGGGCTTTGCTCACTATATGGCGGTGCGTTTGGCATGTAGGTCTGGCTGTAGGGTGGTGCCTGTGGAGGGTAGGCAGGGTTTTGTGGAGGGTAGGCAGGGTTTTGTGGAGGGTAGGCAGGGTTTTGTGGAGGATAGGCAGGGTTTTGAACAGCATATACATAACTCTTCTGTGGGTTGTCATTGTGGTGATCACTCTTCTCCATTTTTTTTTATGTCTGGAATGAAAGAAAACCAGTTATCAGTTGTTAGACACTGGATATATAAGTATATACTTAATATAATACATTTTTTATATATATATATATATATATATATATATATATATATATATTATAATAGCCGAACACAATCGCGCCTCTCCAGAACTGAAATTGTCATTCGCATGATGTATTTATGTCCCACCCCAGATCCGCCATGGGCTAAAATTTACATGTTCTTCTGTAAGAGATTGACAGCAGCATTTAAATGCTTAAACAGCAGCGATCTGAGCTTGCTCCGGTCACTACTGTCAACTGCATGGTGCGCACTCAGCTCCTGAGCCCGCTCCATACAAACATGAGGCCCATTTAATATCCCCGATTACATCCTGTGTTGGGAAAAAGTCCATTTAGTAATTTCTCTAATCCTACAAATGGCACATTTGAGGAGGTGTGCACACTGAATTAATATCATGGTTTTATTTGGCTTGGTCTACCCCTTGTTTACACAGGACTTTTTTGCAACTTTTTTCAATGTCACATGAAAAAATGCAAAGTTTTGGCAGGAAAAACGGTACGTAATTATGCACATGTTTAAGCATTTTTCATGTTATTTTATGCATTTGATTGACTGGGTAAAAAAAAAGCAGCAAAATTCTAGAAGAATAAGTTTAAAAAAGAAACACATCACAGCTAAACAAAATGCAAGAAGAAAAATGCATCTTGTGATTGAGATTTTAGAAATCTCATTTATTTTACTACTTTAAAACGCATGAAACAAAGAAAAAGTGCAGCAAAAATGCTACAAAGCTAGCATCTAACTAGTCCTTTGCGTTATTATTAAGCATCAACATATCCCATAGCACTTTACAGATATGAGAGAAGCTGTATGAACAAAATCAGACATTACAGTGTCATAAAATAATTGGCAATTCTGTGAGTATTGGGAAATAAAAAACCTGATTTTCTGGGGTAGCGCATTCCAGAGAATTGGTGCAGCACGAGAAAAGTCTTTGACACCAAAGCCAGAGCTTCCGATCATGGAGGATTGTAGTACTAATTCATCTAACATTCTGATGTCAACTGTTTATTAACACCTTCACGACATATCATGTATATTTATGTCCTATATTGTGTCCCTGACTTTGATGTAGGCGCACGTACCTAGCCTGCATCTTTATTGGCAGATAATGGGTGAATGAACATATTAAATGCCGCTGTCCTGCCACACCTGTGACGTGATCTGAAGACCCCCGCTCTTGTCATGATTGTTCTCCTGTGAAAGCTAACGTTTACCGTTCATAGGAGACAGTCATTTTTGTTATACATAGCAGTGCGGACGCATTATGTGCATAACAAGCAATCAGATGATTGCAGCTTCAAGTTTCTTAAAAAATAGTATATATACAGTATAGTGACCAAAAGTTTGGACACACCTTCTCATTCAAAGAGTTTTCTTTATTTTCATGACTCTGAAAATTGTAGATTCACATTAAAGGCATCGAAACTATGAATAACTGACAGTGCCATTTAAGTGATTAGATCCAGGGTGGTCTGTTCTGTTACTCATTGGCCTCTTAGGGAATTAGCATGGCAGTCACTGCCATCTTTGTACTCCTTAAATCCTAAAAGTTTGAATCCTTCTTCTTTTTTTATATATATATATATATATATATATATATATATATATATATATATATATACACATACCGTGGGGATGGCACAATAATAAAAGTTATGTAAGAAGAAATGAAAGTGCAAAAGTGAAACTTGACTTCGATGGGAAAGGGGTTAAGGAGTTCTCCGCTGCGGACATTGCTGGTTAGAGTGGTAACCGCTCTCCAACTCCGGCCTACAGATGAGGATCCTAAACAGAATTATGTAATAGGGTGTATATAATGAATATTCTAAATTGAAAAACCCCTTTATAAGTTATCAATATATAAAAAATTTAAAATCAATAAAAAGTATATAGTAAAAACATTATAGTAATAATATCAGTATTGGGAATAATAATAATAATAATAATAATAATAAGTAGGATTTTGCACTTACTGAGATTTGCCCGGCAGGTGCTCCTGTGTCCTCAGTGCCCGGCGGTGTCAGTCGTCATTGTTCGTACAGTCTGGGCTGGTGACAAAGTTCAGGAGCTTTTATTGAACGGCGGCAATTTCATTGGCGCAGAGCGATGTTTGCACAAAGCCTTGATAACAGTGTCATGAGGACACTCTCAGTTTCTGCTGCTGCATGAATTTCCCCTTCAGTAGCCAAAAAAATGCAACAGATTTTTTTTTTATGGCTGCAAATTTATCTACTACAGCTACTAAATCTGAGGAAAATTAATTTATGGAAGTCGTTCATAATAATTAGGCAATCGCTTAGCTAACAACTGCCTAACACCTAGATCTTTATGTGGCAATGGCAACACGGTGGCTCAGTAGTGAGCACTGTATGGTAGCTAAGTGCTGTGCGCTTTACAATGGCTCAGTGGTGAGCACTGTACAATGGCTCAGTGGTGAGCACTGTAGGGTGGCTCAGTGCTGAGCACTGTTCGGTGGCTCCGCGGTGATCACTGTGTGGTGGCTCAGTGGTTAGAACTGTAGGGTGGCTCAGTGGGGAGCACTCATTGGTTTACTCCATTGTTTTTCAGCACTGGGGTCCTGGGTTTAAATCCCACCAAAGATGACATCTGCAAGGAGTTTGTATGTTTTCCCTATCTTTGCGTAGGTTTCCTCCAGTTTCCTCCGACACTCCAAATATATACTGATTTTATTATTAATTTTTAGAGCACCTTTGATTCCCTGGTGCTGTTCATGAGAAGAGGTTGCATACAAAATACAGATATAAGTTACAATGAACAAACTGATAGTGCCAGACTAGTACAGGGGAGAGACGGCCCTGTCCTTGAGGGCTTGTAGTCTACAGGAAAATGGGAATGTTGGGGTATTGCAGCAGCTCCAGTGGTGGTGAGGAGGCAACTCCAGTTGTGGTGAGGCGGCAGCTCCGGTGGTGGTGAGGAGGCAGCTCCGGTGGTGAGGAGGCAGCTCCGGTTGTGGTGAGGAGGCAGCTCTGGTGGTTGTGAGGTGGCAGCTCTGGTGGTGGTGAGCTGGTAGTTTCAGTGGTGATGAAGTGGCAGCTTTAGTGGTGGTGATGCGGCAGCTATGATGGTGGTGAGGAAGCAGCTCTGGTTATGGTGAGGCAGCAGCTTCGGTGGTAGTGAGTTGACAGCTCTGGTAGTTGTGAGGAGACAGGTCCGGTGGTGGTGAAATGGCAGCTCTGGTGGTGGTGAGGCGTCAGCTACAGTAGTGGTGAGGAGGCAGCTCTGGTTGTGGTGAGGAGACAGCTCCAGTGGTAGTAAGGTGGCACCTCCGGTAGTGGTGAGGAGGCAGCTCCGGAAGTGGTGAATCAACAGCTTTGGTGGTGGTGAGGCCGCACCTCCAGTGGTGGTGAGGCGGCAACTCCGGTAATGGTGAGGCGGCAGCTCCTGTGTTGGTGAGGCGGAAGCTCCGGTGGTGGTAAGGTCGCAGTGGAATCATAGTAGGCTTTCTTGCAGAGATGGATTTTCAAGATCTGTCTAAAAGTTTTGAATGTGGTAAATAATCAGACCGTTTAGGGTACAGAATTCCAGAGGGTGGGGATACTTTGGAGAAATCTTGGAGGTGAATGGGTGAGAAACATATGGGTGTGGAGTAGAGAAAGAGGTCTGAAGAGGACCGGAGATTACATGAGGGAAGATATCGGGAAATTAGTTTGGAGTTATACCGAGTAAACAGACTATGGATGGCTTTGTAGGTCAATGTTAGTAGCTTGAACTGGATGTGTTGAGGAATCGGGAGCCAAAGAAGGGATTTGTTAAAGAGAGAAGCGAAGGAGTAACGAGGAAAGAGGTGGATAAGTCAGACAGCAGGGTGAAGGATGCACTGGAGAGGTGCAACAGTGTTAGCAGGGAGGCCACAGAGGAGAATGTTACAGTAATGAAGGTGGGAAATGCTAAGGACAGTATTAGCATTTTAGTAGATTGAGGGTTAAGGAAAGAATGGAGTCTAGAAATATTTTTGAGTTGGAGATGGCCGGAGGTGGCGAGAGCTCTATGGGGTCATTGAATTACGTTACCGTTTGGAACACAGTCTGATTTTTTTATTCACTTGTTATCATTTCTGGCTCTGATGTAATTACCACATGAAAAATGACTCCTAATGCTCAATAGTGTGAAGTGACCATTGTACAATGCTATCTAAACCATGACTAAGAATTTCCTTGTATAGTTCTGATAAAATGAGGGGGAACTCCAGGAAAAAAATCACACATGATTAATTCATCTTATTTACATATTTCAATTTCATATTATTGATTTTATTTTTTCAGATTTCTGGGCGTATTTTTTAAATTTTTTACTGTACATGATTTTGGGGCGCTCATTTTGTCTCAGTTTCTTTTAATAGCATTCAACGATGTAATTTACAACCGTAAGAAACAGTGGTCCAGAGAAGTTTCTTGAAATGTATGGGGAAGTGTTGTAGTGGGCTATGCCCAAGTACACAGAGAGGAGTGGAAGGTGAGCTGTGATGACATCATCAATTGTGAATGATGGATCCTGTGTTATCTACTGTATATAAAGGTGCTATCAGTCGTTGTACAGGAGGTGGAGGAGGTGAGCTGTTGAGCTGTGACACCACTTATTGTGATTGGTGAATCCTGAGAAATTTACTGTATATAGAGATGTTATCAGTCATTGAATGGGGGGGGGGGGGGGGGGGTAGGAGGTGAGTTGTGACATCATCTATTGTGAATGGTAGACCCAATCCAGTGTTAATTATTGTATATAGAGCTGTTCTCAGTCATTGTACAGGAGGAGGAAAGTTGTGACATCACCTATTGTGAGTAGAGGATTCCTGTGTCATCTACTGTATATTTAGGTGTTATTAGTCATCGAACAAGAGTGGGAGGAGGTGAGCTGTGACATCACCTATTGTGAATGGTGGATCCTGTGTTATCTACTGTATATAGAGGTGTTATCTGTCATTTGTACAGGAGGAGGAGGTGAGCTGTGACATCACCTACTATGAATGGTGGATCTTGTGTTATCTACTGTATATAGAGGTGTTATCTGTTATTGTACAGGAGGCAGAGGAGGTGAACTGTGATATCACCTATTGTGGATGGTGAATGCTGTGCTATCTACTGTATATAGAGATTTTGACAGTTATTGAACAGGAAGGGGAGGAGGTGAGCTGTGGCATCATCTATTGTGAAAGGTGGATCCTGTGTTATCTACGGTATATAGATGTGTTATCAGTCATTGTACCAGAGGAGGAGGTGAGCTTTGACATCTCCTATTGTGAATGGTGGATCCTGTGTTATCTATTGTATATAGAAGTGTTATCAGTCATTGTAAAGGAGGAGGAGGTGAGCTGTGATATCACCTATTGTGAATGGTGGATCCTGTGTCACCTACTGTATATACACATCTAATCTGTCATTATAAACCCCGCATGTGATGATAATGGTAAGACTGCGGAAAAAAGGTTTTGGGCCACTATGTTAAAAACTTTTTGAGCAAATCTAGAGTATTTGAAAAGCACAATATTTGAAGGCCTATTGAAATCTTTGGTTTGTTTTTTAGTAGCAGGCAACACCTTTAAAGACGATCATTATGGATATATACAGTATGTATTGTTCTTCACCAGTTTGCTTTGGTCTCCTCCCTTGTCAGTACTAATGGGATTCCAATGGAATGGTATCTACCATGCAGAGGATGAAGGAATTCGATTGTGGTCCTCATGGAGGGCAGGGACTACGGTGTACAATGATCTCTGTGCAGAGCCGTGGCAAATAAGCAAATGGATAAGAGAACTTCAATGGTCCTAAATTGTGCCAAAAATGTAATTCAGGCATAATGATACAAGAAATTCTTTATCCACAAGCAGTGTTGGAACCAATATCTCCTTGTATTTCAGTTTCCAAGACCAAGTTTAACATCAGCAGAGCATGGAGACTGCTGTTAACGGCTGCCAGAAGGAGAAGTGTAGAGGAGTGCACCCCTACTAATGATGTTGCTTTACTGTGACTTTAAGACTTTGTTGTACTGTGGCTTTAAGAGACTCCCCTGCAGCGCACAATCGATTGGTCTGCTCTCCCCTGCTGTTTTGTGTTTGTTTAGTCTCACCCAAGGAAAAGTGCAGGAAGAAGAAAGAAGTGAGAGACAGAGAGAGAGTTCCTAGAGGCCCAGAGGAAGACACGTCTGAGAGTCGGTATCTGGCCTGTTAGAAGACGTCGCCTGGGTGAGCCGAGCTGTCCGGTGAATTGAAGGAAGAAAAGTCTGTCATCGTCCTCCCATAGTGAAGTGCACGTCAAGCCTCAGAGCGGACTGGTCCTACGAACAGTGCCATGAGTGTACACCCAGGTGCCGCAGTTAGGAAACCATATTAGTAGGTCACCGTATATCAATACGGGTTAATTTGGTACCATATATATATTTTTTTTATTTTAAGATCATCTATTTACTTCTTGATAGGTCTAGTAATCAGGCCATATTCCCCCATATATCAATAGTAGGGAAGAAGGACGCAACATGGACAGAATGTAATGCATCAACTTAAGCTAAGAAAAGAGCTCCACTATCTGATTCCAGAATTTTTTGCTGAAATATAATGCTAGTTTCTTCTACTGTATAATTCCTCTGTGATACACATTATATCTGTGATGTTATATGTGGCGCCCCTGAGGCTTCAGTTGCCACAGGGTACTGCACCTCACTTAAGGTGTGGTACTCATCCCGGGTCCGGAGGAGGTCAGTGCAGGTATCACATCCATCTCATTCAATACATACATTAGGTTGTGCTTACTGGGGATCGGGCTAACCAAACACTGGGGCATCCATCCACTAGTGACAGGGACCTGGGTTGGGGGAGGAGCAACCACCAAGGGGGAGAGGGGGTAACACACATAGATGCAGAGAGTTGGCAAGCAGAAGCCGACAGGAAAGGAGCTCATTCACCAGTAGCTCCTGTGGGACTTTGACAAAACACGGTTGCTGGGGGGGGAGCTTCATTGCTCCCTCGGAATCGGTGCAGTGCAGGGTGCAGAGTCCTGGGGTGGAACGAACTCTACGTTGGACCACCAGAATCTGCCGGACAGGGTGATTCCACGTCCTTCTAGCCACCACAAGATCCCAGAGCACAGTGGCACATAGGGTCCAGAGTCCTGATTACAGGTAGGCCCCACAGCGGATCTGCACATGGGACGGGAGCTGAATTAAAAGAACCGGGGTCCCCAAGTAGCGTCAGGCCACGGGGATCTAACACTAAAATCACAAAGGGGGAAGGGCCTACAGACTACCGCACCACTGCTGACCTCCGGGATCCGGGATCGGCTGGGGCCATCACGGCAAAGACTGGCACGTCTGGGCACCTTACGGACATTGAGTAAAGACCTGGAATCGCAACCACTGTGTCAGCCCATCATTGCCATCGCCCCGCGCTCCGGCGCCAACGGCCACTACTACCTCCATCCTCCTCCCTGGGACCTAGCTTCACCTTGACCGCGTACCGCAGGTGGCGTCACAAGACAACTACTACTCCCAATAGCCTCATCATCCCACCATCCTTCTTCATCATCCATTCCCCTATTTGTGGACACCTTGGGGTGATGAAACCGGGCAAGGGCCACCCATGACAACCCCCTGACCCTCCACCGGCCCGGTGACGAGTATTCCCCAGACCCTGTGGGTTACTCCATATACTCAGTGGATATACCTTGATGCTATACACTTAGTGGATACATATGAATGATACTGTATGATATATAGAAATTCAATGAGTATTTTTTGAAGTTATCTAGGAATTTAAACCAACTTTGACTCTGATAAGGTAAACGCCTGATGAACCTCATATTTATAGAGGAGAAACGCGTCAGGTTGACATTCCCTCCCCATTATATTTATGGGATTAATTCAAGATGGAGAATGTTGCTTTCTTTTGCTAATTCATCTTTTGCAATGGTCTATTTCCCTAGGGTGGCATACAGGATATTTTGACACTGACTGTTCGTAGGACAACGACTGGTTCTTGGTAGTCAACACGGTATACTCAACAGATAATTGGATTTCTAATAGTGGTTGGTGACGGTATTACCTTGAGATTTCCATTTCCCTATAGAACCATTCTACACCCTGACTGAAGATTAATCTCCTATCAAGTCAGCTCGCTCATTTTTGGTCCTTGTTTTGTAATTTAATATATGGCCTTTTGCACTTTGACCCTTGTGTGAGGGTAGTTTCTCTATTTTACTTATTTACAATAAAGGAAGTGATTTTACCGCCTTACTCCTTTTACTCCAGCTGCCCGGCAGCTTGTGTTTGTAATCCCCTGTAAATAAACACCCACCTTGGTTTATCCGTCAATCCATCTGATCCCGTGACTTGCTCTGCATAGCGGTTGGGGCTCGGCCATCGCTTCAGAATCACAAAATTATTCAGAAAACCTCAAAACCGAAGCATTAATGGTGGCACTTATTGCGGCCTATGGACTTTGTTCTATCCTGGAGTTTACAACTGTAACAAGCAAATTAATTTAATCTTCTGTTATTTGCATTACATATAGTACAGCTGGCTGAGGCTGGCTTCACACAAGCGCATGCAAAATCTTCTCATCCAATTGTCATCCATATTTTCTATTTTCTACGTCGTTGTGAAATGTTCTGTATGGGATACAATATTTTTTTTTTGTGTACCGATAGACTTAAAGGGAACCTGTAACCAGATTTGGTGACTATAAGCTGTGGACACCACCAGTGGGCTCCTATATACAGTGTGTCGCCCTGGGCAAGCCAGGGGACACAGAACACAACCACCACACCCCACATCCCAGGTAGGAACACCACAGTCAAAACACAAATCCTTGTTGCCCTCTTCCAGAGACTGTTGATGCACACCAGGGGGTGGGCCAGGCGGTTGGCTCCGCCCACCGAGGAGGTCACAGTGCTGGAGGAGGGAGGAAAACAGGCAGAAAGCTCAGGGACATGAACGAGTGAGGAGGAGATAGCCCCGGGCAGGGGAAGAGTGCAGTCTAGCTGAGGGCTAGAGTAAACAACCAGAAGTGAAAGTGAGGAAAGCAAGAAGTGGAGACAGCGCAGAGAGTGTGCAAAGCCTGAAGGTCTGTGACTGTGTGTCCGGACGGAACCAGCAAGGTTGACAACGACGGTGGCTGTCCGGAGTGGGACGGTTCGGAGGTTCCTGGAAGGACCCCGTTGGCTGTGTGCCCGGTGGTCTGGAGCAGTGTTCCGAAGGACAGTCAGCACCAGGACAGGGGCCTTTCGGACCCCAGCAGGGCTAGGAGTCGTCAGATCTGCTAAATCCGTTAGTGAAGGGGACGTAGATCTCCCAGCAACAAAGTCCCGATTGACGGCAACAGCCCGACCATTACCGGGGAGACACCGCCACCGCCAAGGCACCAGTTTCCCCAGGGCCAGCGCCTGCGGGCAAAGTGTAGAGCTCCTCCGGCCCAGATTGCAGCCGGGGAGCGGGTAACCGGAGGGAATCCACCGCTACCACCATCAGAACACAAGGTGCAGGGAAGAGTGACAACACCGTTAACTACCGGGAGTGCAGGTGCAACCGTCTGTGGGACCGTCCTACCAGCCGTTGGTTTACCGAACAAACTGTGTCCAAGTCTCAGGCTGAGTGAGTACCACAGTGCCGCAAGGCACAGCGCTGCCCCCGCGTCCCTGCGCCCTCCAGGCCCTACACTTTACATCTCTTCACCGGGCCCCGGGATCACCAACCCCTACCCACGGAGGGGCAACACAACACCTGGCTGCTCCCATCACCATCCCCGGGACCCCCACACTCTGAGCAGCGGTGGTGCCATCACCACAACCGTGGGTGGCGTCACGAACTATAATCCCAACAAACACCCCCCTTTCACTCACGGGCGAGGAGTGCCGCTCGAGACACCCCGGGATCCGGCCCGCAGCTCGAGCCACCAGGAGCAACTGCCGGACCCGAGCAGAAGGGGTGAGCGCGGTGTGCTGACACCCTCCTCCCCGCCCGCGACAACAGCATTCTAGAACACTGTACATAAGAGCCCAGGCTGCTGTGTAGAACTTAAAAATCACTTTATAATACTCACCTAAGGGGCGGGGCGGTGCAGACCGTTCGAATGGGTGTCTCCGTTGTGACGGGGTATGGGACAGAGCAGGCAGGGACACCAGGCCGATAAGTCCTCAAAGTTCCATGGGCGCCACCCGGCAATCCGACGCCAGAGAACACGGAGAAGTAATCCTTGGAAGAAGTCAATGGATCCAACAGATGAGGGACACAACCCAATCCCACGTGACAGCTTCCATAAATCCACACATGGGTGCCGGGGTCTTACCTCAGCGAAGATCCCAGCTGCTCGAACCTCAGCCCACACCCAACTGACTGATCCACCATCAATCTGTTCTCCAGTGCCTGTAGATCCACCCCTGGAGGGGGAAGGGTTCACACCCACTTTTGAGTAGTGGCTAGATATGGAAAAGTCTCCAGAAGCTCCATTGTTTCCCACAGGCCTGTCTATTGGAGTCAACCTCAGCTGAGAAGAACAAAGACAGCCAAGCAATCTACATGACCCTATATGGCATAGAGTACATTAATACAGGCTGGGGGTTGGGGAGGGACACATCGCCACATCCGTTCACTGGGTCCGGCGCCTCCTCTTTCGGCCATTTTTGTCCTCCTTCTTCTAAAGCCGGCATGCATGACGCGTCCTTCGTCATCCACACTACCCGACACACTAGCTGGTCCTGATCAGGGCAGAACAAAGTATTGTAGTGCGCACCGCCCCTTAGGTGAGTATTATAAAGTGATTTTTATGTTCTACGCAGCGGCCTGGGCTCTTATATACAGCATGTTAGAATGCTGTACATAAGAGCCCACTGGAGGTGGCCGCAGCTTATAGGCTCCAAATCTGGTGACAGGTTCCCTTTAAATGGACAGAAGAGAATAGTACGTGCTTTGATTATTTTCACACGGACACTCAATCTCCACAGAAAACAAGGTTCCATTGGTCAGTGTGATTTTTACAGCACACGTATGTATCAAACACCCTCAAGCTAGGGTCACGCCACCGTATTTTTTCAATCTGAGAAAACCGATCCGATTATGGTAATCAGACTTTGATCTGAGTTTCATCACAGTTTGATCAGAGTGGGATCTGTTTTTCATGGATGTGTTAAGAATAAAAAAAATAAAATTCCATCTTCTCCATTTTGTCAGTCCGTGAATATTGGATCACACCTGGATGTCATCCAAGTGCCGTCCGATGTTTTTCATGGACCCAAATGGTGAACACGACAATTTTTTTCCTCGGATCCTACAGTCCAAAGAAAATATTGGACATGAGCGCTGCCTCTTTGAATACTGTTGGTCTAAACGTAATCCGATGTTTTGTTGGATCGCATTCGGATGGAAAGTATGGTCCTCTCCAAGAGCCCTCAGACTTATGACTTACAGTATTACATCTATGTACTTGCATTCTAAGTTTTCACTCACATTGGCGTATACATTAGACCAAGGCTATCCGATGTTTTATGTCCACGTGTTCCGTCTTTAGCTACTCCTTTTAACTGCTTCAGGGTTTGGAAACATCATGTCCACTCCACAGGTGGCTTCCACAAGGAAGTAAAGAAGAACGACACCGGCAGAGGAGCCGCCACATAAATGACGGCAAAATAACCAACGAAGCCACTTTAGGAAAAACACCACCAGCATTTTCTAAAAGTGGCTTTGCCTAGGAAAACCTCACCGTGGTTTCCAGAATCATAAGGCTATGTGCACACTGAGTTTTTCAAACAGTTTTTGAAGCAAAAATCCACCTCAAAAACACACAAATCTTAAAAATCTGTTGTTTCTGCTCAGTTTTTGCACTGAAAACTCAGGAAAAAGATTCAGTGTGCACAAAGCCTTAAAGGGAATCTGTCAGCAGGTTTGTGTTATCTCATCTGAGAGCAGCATATGTTGTAGGCAAAGAGATCCTGAATCCAACGATGTATCGAGGGTGTGAATACTTATAACCATGTGATATTTCAGTTTTTCTTGTTTAATAAATTTGCAAAAAATTTACATTTCTGGGTTCTTTTTCTGTCAAGATGGGGTGCAGAGTGTACATTAATGAGAAAAAAATGAATTTACCAAATAGCTACAATGAAACGAGTGAAAAATTTAAAGGGGTCTTCTGTACCCACTGTAAAATGGAGACCATTAGTCTGAGAAGTCTGTGTGTGGAGGTTGCTAAATCTCCAGTGGGACACCTGTGTAAGGAAATATGTCTCCTCCTAAATGGACTGTTTGAACCTTTATGCTGGAGAAAGGCTTTTATATGTTTTCCTGTGGCTCAGTTTATGTGGACTGAATAAACCAGCTGGACTTTTGAAATTAAATGGTCCCTGTGATACCTCAACCAGCACCCAAGTGAGTCAAAAACTTTACATTTCCTACACTGGACAATCCCCTTACTGTTGACTCTTTCATAAGATTGAGAAGTCCCTAGCATAGCCATCATCATCACACGTGACCCATTACTGGTGGTTGTGTAATGCAGATAAATAAAACCGGATGCAGTGAGACAACAATACCGCTCTCTTATGTCAGTAATAATGGGTGACCTGAGTCAGCGCAGTATACGTAAAATGGACCTGGTTAATTATTACATGTGCATTTCACAGCATGAATACACGTGAATTGTACTTTGTCCTGATTTCTACCCCCTCTGAGATGTAAGGTTTTATTTTGCTTCTTGTTATAGCTACTTACTCCTTTTTTATTATTTAATGGGTACTCCAAATACAAGGTGCTATTACTTTTTTTTAAGACAGGTGATAATATCTAGATTTTGGTGGGAGTCCAACTATTGGGATCCCCCTGTTTGCCAGAACTTGGCATTTTTGTCCTCCTTATGAATGAAGTGGAGTTGGACATAGTAGATCGCTGCTCCATTCATTCTCTATAGAGCTGTGAAGAAGGGCAAGCGCTGTGCTCCACTAACTCAGCAGTCCCAAAGACAATGAACATAGCGGTGATTGAAAATGTGCACCTCCATTCAGATGGGGGACAAAAATTCCCCATACTGGTGACTGGTGGGATTTCAAGGGTCAAGCTTCCACTAGGAGGCAAAGGCACTCAGTGGAGATTGAACTCTAAAGTGCAGTAATACAAAAGCCCACCAGAGTCCTCCATATATTATAATACTCTCCCCATAGTCGCCCAAATCTTATAATGCATATATTATAAGGCAGACTCCACACTCCTCCATATAGTATAATGCAGCCCCCATAGTCCTTCATATATTATAATGTACCCCCCCATAGTCCTCCATATATTATAATGCATCCCCCAAAGTCCTCCATACCATATAATGCACCTCATATTCATCCATATATTATAGTACTCTCCCCATAGTCCCCCATATCTTATAATACTCTCCCCATAGCCCCCCATAACGTATAATACACTCCCCATAGTACTCCATATATTATAATACACTACCCATAGTCCTCCATATATTATAACACACGCCCCATAGTCCACCATATATTATAATACTCTCCCCATAGTCCTCCACATCTTATAATGCACACCCCATAGTTCTCCATATATTATAATACAATCCCCATATTCCTCCATATAATATAATACACCAACATATTCCTCCATATAGTATTATGGAGCCCCCCATATGGTGTTATGAAGCACTCATATAGTGGCATACAGCCCCCGTATAGTAGCATACAACCCCCATTTAGTGACATACAGCCCCCATATTATTTAATACATCCCCTTAGTCCTCTGGCCACCATGATTAAATACATACTCACTTCTCATTCCCGGCTGCTCTGGTCTCCTCAGCGTGTGTACACTGTTTTGCCACTCTGCACATATCTCAGCACAGCGCGCAGTAGTAACATCAACGCAGTCCGCTGTGCAAAGACATCAGAGCGCAGACACAGCAGGAGAATCATGAGAGAGGGAGTGCTCCGCTCCCTCTCCCTGCTTTCAATTGAGATGCCGATACAATTGAAAGTGCGATCCTCGGCTTGGGGCTTGCTGGAGGGGCACCAAGCCCCCCCTCACGGGCCCCATAGCGGTCGTGTAGCCTGCAGCCATTGGCAGTATGTCACTGGCTGAGGTTCTGAGGCCCCCTGAACCCCTGGGCCCGGTCGCAACCGCAACCTCTGTGACCTTAATCACTCTGCCCTTGCAAATATAGTTGTTCCAGGTGTGTACTGAGAGCAAAGGTGTAAGGAGTGATAGGTGCATCGGGGGGTTGGCTGTAGAGACAGTTCTGCAGTAGGGTTCCTGATGTGTAGACGGTGCTTTATAACTTGGGCACATTGGGGAACTCGGAGGTACCCTCCAAGTGTCCGGAGCCTACAGCTCACCTCGGGAGGGGTTTAGAAGATTCCAGTTACTAGACAAACGAGAGAGAGAGAATTCCTTGGGATGGGCCTATGGAAGTCAAGTGGCTAGAAGCTGTCTGAGGAAGTTATTGAACACAATAGCTGTGGAGAGAAGAACTGGAGAAGCGGAGGCTTAGGCTCGGCAGCTGGAAAACTAGGTCCCAGGCAGTGGGCTATCCAAGACGAAGTACCTAAGGAAACAGCGGAAGCAGAACCGGATATTGGCCATGTCTGTCGTGAAGGTGAAATGGTTAAATAAAAGTTTAAAGTTGTTCTGCTCTGAGCTCTCCAGTGTTCTGTGTTTAACTGAACCATCCAAGATGGTGACCAGCTGCGGGGCGATGGACACAGCCCTGAAGACTACAGTAAGTGTCACACACCTCACCCGAAGTGGTCTACAAGCATCGGTTCTCTCTCGCAAATCTCGCAAAGGGGTGCGGAGCCCTAATGGCCCGGCGTCCGCACATTCCTTCAGAAGTATTGCTGGAAAGCTCTTATCCAGCTGCAGGTGGTAGAGGACTTTTTCATCACTTTTCATTCCATTTTTTTGGGCAACAAATTTTTTTTGGGTTAAACCCCATAATATTTTAAAGTTACAGCAAGCTGAGATCTTAAAACCAAGACAAAACAGATATGGAAAATTACTAAACTTTTTAATTACATTAAAAAAAAACAACAACAACAAAAAAAAACTTTTTGGAAAAATACTAATCAGTTCTCTGGCACGTTGGCATCAGACAAGAAGCTGGGCATCGGTCTGAAGTCCGTGGATACACAGGGCGTGAATATATACACCCAACTACACAAACAAGCTAATGCCAGCAGCCTCCTGCAGTGAAAATGCTGGGATAAATAAAGTCACCATGGAAGACGAGGGTTATCTCTAACTATAGGTACGTCATGTTCCAATATATTTTCTGCATCAGTTTCTCATGATTTTCAAGATCTCTGCTGTCGTTTAATTAGAACCTTAACGATTTTTTGTATAACTTTTGATTATTGAAAGAACAGTTGAAATTTACCTTTAATATTTCTACATAATTTACATTCTTCTCAATACTGTAATGGGGGATCTTTTGATGGTGAAAAGCTCTTTGAACACCCACGGTCGCCCTCGAACTCATTGAATGTCAGGACTACATCTAACGCTGTTCGCACAGCAGAGTCGGATACTCCACACGATGCTGCTTTTGAGTTGCACTGACAGGCTCGGGCATCGACCAGCTGTGCTCTTGTTAGTAATTGGGCTTGCAGGAGTTAATTTCTGCTAGCGTGTGGATTACTGCTTGAGTCACATGATGCAGGAGACCTATCACAGTCACCTCTGCCTTTTTTAAGATGGTGGATCCTGTTTTCCCATGTCGATAATAGCTTTATGTAATTCTGGTCCTTGTGCATTAGTATCCTGTTGCTGGTGAACTTCTGTGTGGTGTTTGGTGTTTTGTGGAAATTCTCTTGTGGTCTGACTATTTCCTCCCTTCCTTTAGTTTCCTCCTGATCACGTATTGTCTATACCTTTGTGAGTTTGAGTTTTGGTCCCCCCCCCCCCGTCTGTTTATTTGTGTGGGATTAACCACTCCCAGCCCTCTCCTGGGTGGAGGGAGGGGGGGGGCACTAGACCATGGTTATCCAGGAGCTAGGGTAAGGAAGGTGGCCCAAACATCATCACCTTCAGGCGTACCTTTTGTCTCAGAGTCTGCTAGGGTTCTCCAAGTCTGAGAGCCAGTTTAGGCTGCCCTGTTCCTAGTGATCCCATCACACCCCATGACATTATCCTGCCAGACCCCATCCAGTGACACCCTTGCCTTAAAAAGAGGGGCCACATAGTAAGAACAGATGTCAGCGATGCCTCTATGGGCACCATGCCTCAATTCTCCTGTCCTGGTACGTAGTAACCATAGATCCATGTAATATAATATATAAAAAAATACACTGCAACAAAAAGTTAATTTCTTTATTAAAGTGAAAATTGTGTACCAATTAACAAATGTCACTTGAATTCGTGTTTTTGGGAATTACTTGAGTGACTTGATTGTGGGTCCACTTTGTAAAGCTTTTCGTAATCTTTCTAAAACTAGAAAACAGTAAAATAGAATTAATAATCATTCTCACACTCTTCTTTCATCCCAATAAAATATGATGCAAAGACAGAGTTTTTATCTCAAATTTTTTTTTATATGTGGGGTCTTTCTAGGTGCTCTACGTAGAAGAGCGAATCTTTCTGCACCCAAGATTGTAAAGACAAAGTGAACAACCTGCCCGGTGTCCAATTTTCCGAGCTGCCCTAGCAGATCTAATGGTCACTTACTAACTCTCCCGCTTCTGTTTCTAGTGTTTTCCAGTATCAAACTGAATACAAAAGAAATCGAGCTGTTGTCATCTGACAGCTCCATTCTATGTGATAGGTGGGAAATGTGTGCAAGTGTGACGCCCTGGACTAGCCAGGTAGTCACATACATACCCAAATACCACCCCCACCCTAGGCAGTTACAGCAGCCAAACACAAAACCCTTGTTGCCTCCCTCCAGGGTCTGATGTTCACACCAGGTGGGGCGGAGCCAGGCGGTTGGCCCCACCCACCGAGGAGTTCACAGGCCTGGAGGCGGGAAAAGGGGTAGTTCAGTTTTGGAGGTGAAAGTGAGAGTAAACACTTCAGGTGTCTGGGTAGGAGCCCAGGCACTGACAGCAAGGTTGGCAGACGGTGGTGGCCGTCTGAAGGAGTTGGTGGAACTCCACAGAGCCGTAAGGACCGGGGTCGGGCGTCGGCCCGCCGGCACCGGACCGGGGAACGGAGTGAAGCTAAGCACACAGGCAGGGCCATCGGACCCCGACCAGGCTTGGAGCCGCCGTCAATAGTCAAATCCAAATGTGACAGGAACCCCATGGGTTCCCTAACAACCAAGTCCCGATTGAAGGCAACAGTCCACCCAGAGAGGATATACAGCCACCGCCACAGGCTAGAGATCCAAGGGCCGGGGAGCGGACTACCGGTGGGCAACCACAAGAATCAAGAACATCTTCACAGGTGCAGGGAAAGACAGCCACCATCAGCCGTCCAGTGAGAGCACAACAACAACACTGCAGCCGGCTGCGGGACCCGTCCATCCGGCCGTTTTGGTTTACCAGAGACTCTGTCAGTGATTGTCTGAGTGAGTACACCAGTGCCGCCTGGCACCACGCCGCGCTGTCCCTGCAACCCTGTACCCCAGCCATCCAGCTTCCCCGTTACACCACCCAGCTTCCCCGGGATCACGAACCCCCTACCCACGGAGGGGACAACATCCTAGCTGCACCCTACCATCTCTCCCGGGATCCCCGTTACCAGCAGCGGTGGTGCCATCATCACCACGTCCCATGGGTGGCGTCACGAACAATCTCCCTAAACATACCACCCGCCCCTTTTCATTCACGGGTGAGGAGCGCTGCTCGAGTCCCCGGGTCCGGTCCACCGCTCGAGCCACCGAGCAGCAGCAGCAGAAGCCCCGGACCCGAGCGTGGCGAGCGCGTCCCCTCCGCCCGCGACTGTCGCGGGCGGAGGAGGGGACGCCGCGCTCTCCCTCTGCTGCTCGGGTCCGGCTGCCGCGGCTGCTGCGGCCTGCCGCTGCTCGGTGGCTCGAGCGATGGGCCGGATCCCGGGGACTCGAGCGGCGCTCCTCGCCCGTGAGTGAAAAGGGGAATTGGTGTTTTGGGATAGTTTATTGTCCGTGACGCCACCCACGGTTGTGGTGATTTGTTAACACCACCGCTGCTCTGTATGGGGAGCCCGGGAGTGATGGTATGGAGCAGCCAGTTGTTGTGTTGCCCCTCCGTGGGTAGGGGTTGGTGATCCCGGGGCCCAGTGATGGGGTGTTGGATGGTGGACAGGCGGGCTATGGGGCCTGTGGAGGCGCAGGGGCGCAGGGGCAGCGCTGTGCCGCACGGCACGGAGGTCCTCACTCAGCCAGTAAACACGACACAGTTCTCGGTAAACAAACGGCTGGTTGGATGGGTCCCTCGGACGGTTCACGGTGCTGATGTTCCCTGCAGTTAGCGGTGACGGTCTCTTCCCTGCACCTATGAAAGTCTCTTTGGTAGCGATGGGTTCCCACCGGTTACCCACTCCTCGGCTTCAAGCTGGGCCGAAGGAGCTCTACTCTTGCCCGCAGGCGCTGGCCCTGGGAAACTGGTGCCTTGGCGGTGGCGGTGTCTCCCCTTATCGGTCGGACTGTTGCCTTCAATCGGGACTTGGTTGTTAGGAGACAGACGTCCCCTTCACTGACGGATTTGGCAAATTATGGCGACTCCTAGCCTTGCCGGGATCCGAAAGGCCCCTGCCCTGGTGCTGACTGTTCTTCATATACTGCTCCGGTACCGCCGGGTCACCACCCGTCCGCGGTCTTCCAGCAACCTCCGAGCAGTCCCCCTGCAGTCTATCACCGCCATCTGCTGACCTTGCTGTCACAGTCCGGGGCACACACCCGGACCAACTTCAGGCTTTTTTTCCTTAGCTCCACTACTACTTCACTTCCTTCTACTTTCACTTCCTTAACTGTTCTCCTTCCTGTCCAAACCCTATCTGCCTGGTTCCTCCCGCCTCCAGGGCTGTGTACTCCTCGGTGGGCGGAGCCAACCGCCTGGCCCACCCCCTGGTGTGGACATCAGCCCCTGGAGGAAGGCAACAAGGATTTTGGGTTAGCTTGGTGTACCTGCAGGGAATGTGGGGTGCGTGTGGTGTTGTGACCTGTGATCCCTGGCTTGCCCAGGGCGTCACATTCCCCCTTAGCAAAACGCAGACCGTCCTCGGGCTGCCCGTCCAACACCGGTTTTATTTTCCTTTTTGTTTTTCTGAAATAAATATGAAAAAACGGTAACATATTTACAAATTATGACATCATCCCACATCGGGAGGCACATTCTTTAAACGTTGCAAACGGTGTACGGTTTCCGCTCTCTCCCACCCAAGCAACCAGGCCCTGATGCTGCCCCTAAAACCCAGGCAGCACCCCTTGACCCCAGTCCAGCACAAGTCACCCAAGCGGGATCTGTCCTTCCCCTCCAGAGGGTAGCCACCGGTTCCTGTGGTGGCTGGGCCCCAGCCTGCTCTGCTGTGGGCCCTCCCTCCAACCTGCCTCTCCGGAGGCGGTAATTGCGGAAACGGTAACGGTAACACAACTTATTTACATGCCACTTAACGTTTGTGGTTGCCCTGCAAGTTCACGGGCTTGTCCATGAGCAGTTCCTCATGCAACTTTTTAAACGGTCCCCACGGGGACAACGGTGCCGGCAACGGCCGGTTTCCAAATCACGGTTGACAATCAGGTGAACTTCACGGTTTCATTTTACTTATCATCTTTCATTTTCAAACACAAACACACTTAAACACACCTGTTTTCTTTCCCCTCCCCCTTTTAAAGAACGGTTTCCCTGTACCTAAGTGGGGGCCTACCTAGGTTGGGACGGGTGGACCTCCGGGGTCCGGTGTCAGTGGGGCTAGGCAGTGGGGCAGAGGGAACAATCGGTTCCTCCTCCCGGCTATCGTGTGGGGCAGGCGGAGGCATAGGGGAGCTGGGCACAGGTTCATCCCTGGGCACTGGCACTGGTTCTGGCTCACGGTTGACCGCTTCCACCACTTCTTCATCCACAGGTTGTGGGAACAGTATCACTGGAAGAATCACCGCGCCGTTCTGTGTAGGCCAGTCTGCTGGGAAGTCACCCATCACAGTGTGGATCACCTCTTTTGCCTTCTCTGCTGGTGGAGGAGCTGGTACTTCAGCCATCACCCTCAATGCTGGTGGGCACCTTTTCAGATGGTCCCGGGAAACCGTGGCCCAGGTGCCCCCTTGGTCACGACTGATCTGGTAGGCCTTTCCATCTTCCCATCCTGTGGGTTGGATGACGTATGGGGTTTGTTCCCATTGATCATCCAGCTTGTGGGTTTTCCTCTTCCGCTTTAACACGACATCTCCAGGCTGGAAAGGGCCCACAGACGCTTTCTGATTGAAGCGCTGCTCCTGTTGTTCTCGACTCCGACTTAGGTTCTTCTCCACATACTCCTGAATCTGTCGGTACTGCACCCTCCGCCGGGTGTCCCATTCAGCCGTTGAGGGGAGTGTCTCTGGGGCTTCCAGTCCCATTTCCAGGTCCACCGGCAGTCGGCCAGGCCGAGCCCTCATCAGATACGCTGGGGTGCACTTCGTTGAGCTAGACGGGATATTGTTGTACATATCGACCAAGTGAGGCAGCTTCTCCGGCCACAGGTTCCGCTCCTCCAACGGCAACGTTTTGAGGAGGCCAAGGACCAGATGGTTCATCTTCTCACACATTCCGTTGGTCTGGGCATGGTAAGGTGTGGTCCGGATCTTCTTGCAGCCGTACAGCTGACAGAACTCCTGGAACACCTCCGCCTCAAAGGCTGGACCCTGGTCGGTAAGCACCTTCTCAGGGTATCCATGGGGTCGACAGAAGTAAGCTTGGAACGCTCTAGCGGCGGTACGGCCAGTTAAGTCCTTGACCGGGACAACCACCATGAACCGGGAGTAATGATCTACTATGGTCAGAGCGTAAGTGTACCCACTTCGGCTGGGGGTGAGCTTCACATGGTCCAAGGCGACCAGCTCCAGTGGTTGGTGTGTAACGATCGGGCGTAGGGGAGCCTTCTGGCTGGCTTCATCCTTCCTCCTCAACGTACAAGGATCGCACTCTCGACACCAGGCCTCCACAGACTCCCGCATCCCACTCCAATAGAACCGCTCCCTCAACAGCATCTCCAGCTTCTTCCACCCGAAGTGGCCGGCACCATCATGGTACGCCTGCAGAACAGTGGGTACATCAGCTTGGGGAATAACCAACTGGCGGATTTTCTCATGGGTCTTCGGGTTGATCAGCTCACGGTACAACCTCCCCTGATGTAGACACAGCCGGGTCCGTTCCTTCCACAAGCGTTGGGCTTCAGCTGGGGCGGCAGGATCCATCCCAGCAGCGCCTTGCTCCACCAGGGTCTTGACTAGGCGGACAGCGGGCGCCTGATCTTGAGCTTCCTGCCACTCCTGACTGGGCAGCGGATCTAGGTTCACCCGTTGTTGGTGGACATGTACCTTCTCAGTTGGTGGCCGGTGGAAGGCAGGCAACTCGATCTCCTCGAGGTCATCATCCTCGCACCCACCTTCTGACAAGTGGTGCATCCGAGAGAGGGCATCAGCATTAATGTTGACACGACCGGCTCTGTATTTGATGGTGAAGTCATAGTTGGCTAGTCTGGCCACCCACCGCTGCTCCAACGCGCCCAGCTTGGCCGTGTCCAGGTGAGTCAACGGATTGTTATCCGTGAAAGCGGTGAACTTTGCCGCGGCCAAGTAGTGGCGGAACCGCTCGGTGATAGCCCACACCAGTCCCAGGAGCTCGAGCTTGAAGGAGCTGTAGTTCTCAGGGTTCCTTTCAGTCGGCCGGAGCTTTCGACTAGCATAGGCAATCACCTTCTCCTTTCTTTCCTGGACCTGGGACAGGACTGCCCCCAAACCCACATTGCTGGCGTCTGTGTAGAGGATGAATGGGCAGCCGTAGTCAGGGTATGCTAGGACCTCTTCTCCAGTCAAGGCCGCTTTCAGCTGACGGAAGGATTCCTCATGCCTGTCCTCCCACACCAGTGGGGCTCCAATGGGTCTACCACTTTTGGTCTGTCCCACGAGGAGGTCTTGCATGGGAGCAGCCATCTTCGTGTACCCCTTGATGAAGCGCCGCTAGTATCCCACCAGACCCAAAAACTGCCTTACTTCCCTCATGGTGGTTGGTCTTGGCCAGTCCCGGATGGCAGTGATCTTCTCAGGGTCGGGGCAACACCGTCCGCACTCACCACATGCCCCAGGTACTGCACTCTGGGTTTCAGCAGGTGGCACTTGGAGGGCTTCAACTTCATCCCGTATTTGGCAAGGGACGCGAACACCTCGGCTAGGTGCTCCAGATGGGCTTCATACGTCTGAGAGTACACAATCACATCATCCAGGTATAACAGGACGGTCTCGAAGTTCAGATGTCCCAGACAGCACTCCATCAGCCGTTGGAAGGTTCCAGGGGCATTGCACAGCCCAAACGGCATACTATTGAATTCACAGAGCCCCATTGGGGTGGTGAAGGCGGTTTTCTCCCGGTCTTCCGGGGCCACTGTCACTTGCCAGTAGCCACTGGTGAGGTCAAGGGTAGAGAAGTAATTTGAGGTTCTCAGTGCGGCCAAAGACTCTTCAATACGGGGCAGCGGGTAGGCATCTTTATGTGTTATCTGATTAATCTTCCGGTAGTCCACACACATCCGCATGGTACCATCCTTCTTCTTGACCAGTACCAACGGAGCGGCCCAGGGACTACAGCTGTCCCGAATAACCCCTGCCTCCTTCATGTTCCTCAACATATCTTTGGCACACTGGTAATGTGCAGGAGGAATAGGCCTGTACCTCTCTTTGATAGGGGGGTGTTCACCGGTGGGGTTGTGGTGTTGGACCCCTTTGATCTGCCCAAAGTCTAGTGGATGTTTGCTGAAAACCTGTTCATACTCCCGCACCACCCTGTATACCCCTGCTTTGTGATGTGTAGGGGTATCGTCAGTGCCCACGTGTAGCTGTTGGTGCCACTCATTTACCTCCCCTTGAAGCGGGGAAGTGCTGGTAGTAGGTGGGGAGACTGAGGGACTGGCTTCGTGGATGGTGTGGGGATCCAGGGTAAGCAGCTTGGCAATGGTGGCATACCGGGGAAGCCTGACTTCTTCCTCCCCACAGTTCAGCACCCTCACGGGCACTCTCCCCTTCATCACGTCTACCACCCCTCGGGCGGCCATTACAGTGGGCCAGTGCTCGGAGGGTATGGGCTCCATCATGGCAGGGTAGTCACGCCCCTGAGGCCCTACTGCTGCCCTACACCAAATCATCATCTCACTCCTAGGGGGCACAATCAACGGAGCAACATCCATCACTCTCACTCCACCAATCTCTCCTCCTGTTGAGTTTACATGCTGGCGGTACATCAAGGCTCGGATCTCACGCTGCACAGCTCTCTGTCGGCTCCCCGCTGCCGTGGCGGCCAGCTGTTGCAGTAGGGCCAACACATCACCCATACAGTGCTCCATCACATTGGTTCCTAGCACTATCTTCGGGTTATGATCACTGGGTTCATTCATGATCACAATCATACCCTGGTGTTGCAGTTCAGCTTGCCCCACTGTCATAGCCACCTGTTTATACCCCACTTGGGTCAATGGGAGTCCATTAGCAGCAATTAACGTTATACTAGTATCTGGGGGTGCCAGCTCGTCTATCCCCCAATACCGCTGGTACAACGTGTATGGTATGGTGGTTACCTGTGATCCAGTGTCCAAGAGAGCCATCACCGGTATGCCGTCCACAGCCACGGGGATGATGGGCCGGGCTCCGATATACCGGTCCCGCCAGTCTGGGGGGCCACGGGGTTCTACTCCTGAGGATTGGCCCGGGGCCCCAGGGGTTGCTCGTTTAACGGGCACTGTCGAAAGTAATGCCCAGGCTTACGGCACTTGTAGCAGGTTGGAGGTCTGCTCCGCGGGTTGTTAGCACTTCTCCGCTGCATCCAGGGGACATCCTCAGGGCTGTCGGCAAGCTGTATCTGTGCTGAAGGCTGAGATCTGGTCAAAGGTTGGAGTGCAGCAAGAATCTTGGCGAGGTCTCCGTCCATGCGACGGACCTGGGCTGCCAGTTCCTCCATCGTGCTGCTTGGGGCTGTAGGTGTTGGAGAGGTTGGTAGGGCAGGGGCCACCACAACGGGGGCCGTCTCAATGGGCCACGGGGCTGGCTCCAAGACTTCTGAAGCTGGGGGCTGTAGTGCTTTAATGGCCCGTTCCTTTAACACAGCAAAGTCCACATCAGGGTGTTCTAGGGCCCACAGCCGGAGTTGTTTGTGATCCTCAGGGGATCTCATCCCCTGCACAAATTGCTCTACTAACATCTTGTTGCTGTCCGCCTCATTGATAGGATTCACCCGCTTTAGCGTGCGGAGGGCGGTTTGCAGACGTAAAACATAGTCCCGAATGCTATCCACAGCCCGTTGCCGGCACTGGTGAAACTGCATCCTCAGCTCAGCTTCAGTCCAGGTCTCAAAGGCAATCTGTAGCTTCTCAAAGATGGTGGCTACAGAGAGCCGGTCCCCCTCGGCCCAGGCCTCCACCTCCTGCTCAGCCGCACCGGTTAACTGGCCCAGCACTACCGCCGCACGTTGCTTATCGGTCAGGGGGTACAGTTCTAGCAACGGGTTAAGCTTTTTCCGGAAGACCTGTAAAGCATCAGGTTTCCCGTCATACTGCGGTAGCCAGGTAGCTCCGGGCGCATAGGGCAAGGAGAACGGCATCACCTGAGCGAGCGCGGGGGCCGCGGCACCTCCTGCCAGCGCGGCCGGGACCTGGGCAGGCCCATTCCCATCCGCGGGTGCCACTGCGGCTGCGACCACCGCTCCTCCAGCGGCTCCGTCGGGCGCAGACATCTTGTTTCCGTCCCCCTTAGCCTCTTTCCGGCCCCTCCTCTATCGGGGCGGGGTTTTGGCCTTCGCGCCTCTGCTACTCGAGAAGACGCTCGAGCGGTAACTTTTCGCGCCAAAGATGGCGACTTCTGAAATTTTTCAGCCGGATACCTCTGGCGGTCACAAGGCGCACCTCTACCCAACGGCAGATCGGTAAGATCCTGTTCGTGACGCCAAGTTGTCGCGGGCGGAGGAGGGGACGCCGCGCTCTCCCTCTGCTGCTCGGGTCCGGCTGCCACGGCTGCTGCGGCCTGCCGCTGCTCGGTGGCTCGAGCGATGGGCCGGATCCCGGGGACTCGAGCGGCGCTCCTCGCCCGTGAGTGAAAAGGGGAATTGGTGTTTTGGGATAGTTTATTGTCCGTGACGCCACCCACGGTTGTGGTGATTTGTTAACACCACCGCTGCTCTGTATGGGGAGCCCGGGAGTGATGGTATGGAGCAGCCAGTTGTTGTGTTGCCCCTCCGTGGGTAGGGGTTGGTGATCCCGGGGCCCAGTGATGGGGTGTTGGATGGTGGACAGGCGGGCTATGGGGCCTGTGGAGGTGCAGGGGCGCAGGGGCAGCGCTGTGCCGCACGGCACGGAGGTACTCACTCAGCCAATAAACACGACACAGTTCTTGGTAAACAAACGGCTGGTTGGACGGGTCCCTTGGACGGTTCACGGTGCTGATGTTCCCTGCAGTTAGCGGTGACGGTCTCTTCCCTGCACCTATGAAAGTCTCTTTGGTAGCGATGGGTTCCCACCGGTTACCCACTCCTCGGCTTCAAGCTGGGCCGAAGGAGCTCTACTCTTGCCCGCAGGCGCTGGCCCTGGGAAACTGGTGCCTTGGCGGTGGCGGTGTCTCCCCTTATTGGTCAGACGGTTGCCTTCAATCGGGACTTGGTTGTTAGGAGACAGACGTCCCCTTCACTGACGGATTTGGCAAATTATGGCGACTCCTAGCCTTGCCGGGATCCGAAAGGCCCCTGCCCTGGTGCTGACTGTTCTTCATATACTGCTCCGGTACCGCCGGGTCACCACCCGTCCGCGGTCCTTCCAGCAACCTCCGAGCAGTCCCCCTGCAGACTATCACCGCCGTTTGCTGACCTTGCTGTCACAGTCCGGGGCACACACCCGGACCAACTTCAGGCTTTTTTTCCTTAGCTCCACTACTACTTCACTTCCTTCTACTTTCACTTCCTTAACTGTTCTCCTTCCTGTCCAAACTCTATCTGCCTGGTTCCTCCCGCCTCCAGGGCTGTGTACTCCTCGGTGGGCGGAGCCAACCGCCTGGCCCACCCCCTGGTGTGGACATCAGCCCCTGGAGGAAGGCAACAAGGATTTTGGGTTAGCTTGGTGTACCTGCAGGGAATGTGGGGTGCGTGTGGTGTTGTGACCTGTGACCCCTGGCTTGCCCAGGGCGTCACACGACAACTTGGCGTCACGAACAGGATAGAACCAGTCTACCTACTGGTAGTAGTGCGCCTTGCAGTCCCCGCCGGCAGCGTCCGGCCAAAAAATTTGAAGCGCCGCCATCTTTGGCGCGAAGATTTCCCACTCAAGCGTCTTCCCCGAGAAGGGAAGGTGCGAAAGCGAAGCCCCGCCCCCAAAAGAGGAAGTGCTAGAACGAACCAAGGTGGGGCGAGTGAAAGCCTGCCTAATGTAGCCGAGGGCATAAACAGCGGGGATGTCAGGACTCTGCAACATATCCGGTTCCTGGAAGTCTGCCAGCAAGCATGTCCATCCGGTGATGCCGAAATTCCCAAGCCCACGCCAGGAACGGCGGCGTGGGTGGAAGCTCGGACCGCACAAATGTGCTGCCGCCTGCAAAATCAGGTCCGGTTCTTGATGGAGTGCTGGGTGGCCGAGATGGAGGAAGTGGCGGCGGCCGTGCGGAGACGTGGGGTGGAAAAAGCGTTGGAGGAGCGGGTAAGCGACCCACGCCCCTGTGTCCGAGAAGGACCGGTCGCTGCGGCTGAGGGGCCCGGTCTGCGTCCGCTCACCCTCCTGTCTCCCCCGCCATCCGTACCGGTTGCTGTTGCCCCTCCACTCGGTCCGCTACCCCCAACATCGGTAGCGGAATGTAACCCGCCCGCCTTAGAGGAACGGCCTGTGGGAAGTTGACCGGAGACGGCCCGTACCAATTCCACTACCGTGGAAGGTCCCTATGGAGGTGCCCATCCGTGGAGCGAAGCCGTTGGCCCCGGAGACAGCCGCACCCGAGACCGTCCCGGCCCCGGCAGTCCGTCCGGCCGTGGAAGAACCGGCCGTTGCGGGCCCGAAGGCCCAACCGGTGAGGCCAGCTGTCCCTGAATCCCACGCCTCGGCTGAGGCTGCGCCGGGCCGCCACTGCAAAGCAGCAGTCCAGGCAACGTCACCGCAGGACCCCCACAAGAGAGTACCGGTTGTTGCCGGTGTAGGGTGCGCGGTCCAGCGGGGCCTGACCCGAGCGCAAGGGTATGCCAACGCCCCTTACTGGGACAGGGAGCCAAGCCAGTTGGGCCGAAAAATTGCCGCCAGGGAGCAGTAAAGGGCCGAAGTGATGGCGCGAGTTATCAAGGAGAAAGACGCTCTCCGCAATGCCACCTTTTGGGTGCGGGGCCCGGTGTATGAAGGCCAAGTCCGGCAATTTGACCCGCGAAGGGGGTTCGGCTTTATTTATGAACCGGGCCTGGAGGCCGAAGTGTTTGTAACTCGCTGTGACGTGATTTCGTACCTCCCAACGGGCCACCCAGGTCGCGATCTGTTGCCGGGCGACCTGGTGACCTACACCCGACACTGCGGGGAGAGGGGCTGGTTCACTCTGGACGTTAAACAGAGGGAAAGCCACGGTGTGCAGATGCGGCCCCAGCCCCCTCCTCCACAGTGCCGTCCGGATATCGAGCTGGAGGAGGACCTTGATGATTGCGACCTCAAGTAGTGGCAGCGGTCCTCCGTTGCAACCAAGTTGTCCCCGTTGGGACCCTCAGCACTTTGAATGAATGAATACAAATCAACCGAGTTTTCATCTGATTGTCGACCGTGATTACCCTGGCCGTTGCCGGCAAGTTGTCCCCGGAGGGACCTTATGTTTTTACCGTCCGCATGAGGAACTGCTCATGGACATGGCCGAGAACTGGCAGGCCACCCACGAACTTGTGGGCTTGTAAATAGATTTGTGGTCTGGTTTTCCGTCCGTGCCGCCTCCGGAGAGGCAGATTGGAGGAAGGGCCCGCAGCAGAGCAGGCTGGGGCCCGGCCACCACCGGGAACGGTGGCCATCCTCCGGGGGTCAGAGGTCCCCCTGGACGTGGGGTCCCCTGAAGTGACAGCCGGGTGCGAGACACCGTACCCGTTCCCGCTCGGGTAACCTGGACCAGGACTGGGGTAAAGGGGTGCTGCCCGTTTCTTAGGGGCAGCATCAATGATCAGTTTATTTGGGTGGGAGAGCGGATGACCATGAACCCGTCCGTTTAATAAAAATGTTCAATATTTGAAACGTTAAAGCACTGCACCTCCCGTAAGGGAAGACTTGAAAATATACGTATGTTGAATGTTTTCACATGTTAACTTATCTTTTACAGAAAAATAAAACCGGTGATGGATGGGCAGCCCGTGGATGGTCTGCATTTTACCAAGGGGGAGTGTGACGCCCTGGACTAGCCAGGTAGTCACATACATACCAACATACCATCCCCACCCTAGGCAGTTACAACTGTCAGACAAAAACCCTTGTTGCCTCCCTCCAGGGTCTGATGTCCACACCAGGTGGGGTGGAGCCAGGCGGTTGGCCCCACCCACCGAGGAGTTCACGGGCCTGGAGGCGGGAAAAGGGGTAGTTCAGTTTTGGAGGTGAAAGTGAGAGTAAACACTTCAGGTGTCTGGGTAGGAGCCCAGGCACTGACAGCAAGGTTGGCAGACGGTGGTGGCCGTCTGCAGGAGTTGGTGGAACTCCGCAGAGCCGTAAGGACCGGGGTCGGGCGTCGGCCCGCTGATACAGGACCGGGGAACGGAGTGAAGCTAAGCACACAGACAGGGCCATCGGACCCCGACCAGGCTTGGAGCCGCCGTCAACAGTCAAATCCAAATGTGACAGGAACCCCATGGGTTCACTAACAACCAAGTCCCGATTGAAGGCAACAGTCCACCCAGAGAGGATATACAGCCACCGCCACAGGCTAGAGATCCAAGGGCCAGCGCCTGTGGGCAGAACGGGCTCCTACGGCACCTATACGCCGGGGAGTGGACTACCGGTGGGCAACCACAGGAGTAAAGAACATCTTCACAGGTGCAGGGAAAGACAGCCACCATCAGCCGTCCGGGGAGAGCACAACAACAACACTGCAGCTGGCTGCGGGACCTGTCCATCCGGCCGTTTTGGTTTACCAGAGACTCTGTCAGTGATTGTCTGAGTGAGTACACCAGTGCCGCCTGGCACCGCGCCGCGCTGTCCCTGCAACCCTGCACCCCAGCCATCCAGCATCCCCGTTACACCACCGGGCCCCGGGATCACCAACCCCCTACCCACGGAGGGGACAACATCCTAGCTACACCCTACCATCTCTCCCGGGATCCCCGTTACCAGCAGCGGTGGTGCCATCATCGCCACGTCCCGTGGGTGGCGTCACGAACAATCTCCCTAAACATACCCCCACCCCCCCCTTCACTCACGGGTGAGGAGCGCTGCTCGAGTCCCTGGGTCCGGTCCACCGCTCGAGCCACCGAGCAGCAGCAGCAGAAGCCCTGGACCCGAGCGTGGCGAGCGCGTCCCCTCTGCCCGCGACACAATCATCTACACGGGGAGAAGGTAACACTATGGAGGCGAGTACAACTGTAATAAATACCCCAAGTAAAAGAAATCGAGCTGATGTCATCTGACAGCAGCTCCATTCTATGTGATATTTGTGCAATCATCTACACGGGGAGAAGGCAACACTATGGAGGCGAGTACAACTGTAAGGAATACCCCAAAGTGCAGATGTGAATTGTCTCCTATACACAAGGAGATTCACTTACCGACTTGTAACAGATCCTCTGGGATGGAGGTGGTCAGACGAAACCATCCAGGTTCCCCACATTCAAAGGCTTTACCAGGAGATATGACAAGTTTCTCAGCAATGAACCGTTTCCATAAATCCATCTCTGCTTCAAAGGTCTGCGATGTCAAGAACTACATTTAGAAAAAAATGGTAAAAATGTAGGAGGCGCATGAGAAAAGGTGAAATCAGGTGGAGTAAAGAATCCACCGAAAGGATGGAATGGGGTGAAGGAAAGGAAGAGATTAATGAAAGAACAGAAAGAAAAGGAAGAATGGGGGGATGGAAGAAGGGATGGGAGGGAGAAAGGGATGGGGAGGGATGGAGCAACAGAATGGGAGGAAAAAGGAAAGAAAAGAAAAAAGGAAGGAAAGAGAAGAATGGCAAGCAGTACAATAGGGTTAGAAAAGAAGGGAGAAAGGAGAGAAGGAAGACAAAAGAAAAGGTGAAAGTCAGCTGGAGAAAGAGAGAAGAATTCACTGGAAGGATAGGATGGGGTGAAAGAAGGGAAGAGATTAATGAGAGTACAGAAGGAAAGGAAAGAATGGGGAAAGATAAAAGTAAGGAAGAAAGGATGGTGAGGGAGGAAAGAAGCAACAGAAGGGAAAGAAGAAAGGATGGGAAAGAAAAGAAAGGATGATAACAGAAAAGAGAAGAATGGTGAGAAATACAAAAGGGGAAAGAAGGAAGGATAGAAGGAAGGAAGGAAAAAAAAAGAGGAGAATGGGGAGGAGTACAAAAGGGAAAGAAGGAAGGAAGGGAGGAGAGAAGGCAGGTAAGAGAATAGGTGAAAGTCAGTTTGAGAAGGAGAGAAGAATTCAAAGGAAAGATAGAATGGGATGAAAGAAGGGAAGAGATTAATGAAAATACAGAAGGAAAGGGCAGAATGGGGAAGGAAGCAAGGAAGGAATGGTGAGGAAGGAAGGGAAAGAAAAACAGCTGAAAGAAGGAAAGTAAAGAGATTAATGAAAGGAAAGGGAAAATGAGGGATGGAAAGAAAAGAAGGCAGTAAGGGAGGGGAGAGAGGGAAAGAATTAACTATAGAAGGGAAGGTAAAGAAAGGAAAGGAAAGAAAAAAAGAAGGAAGTGAACAGAAAAGAAAGGATGGGGAGAAGTACAAAAGGTCAAAGTAAGGAGGTCTGGAAGAAAAACGAAGATTTCACAAGGGGAAGAAAGAAAAGAAAAGAAAGAAAGAAAATTCAATTAAGGAAGAAAATAGTAAAAAATAAATGAATGAAGAAAAGTAAAGAAGTGGAGTGCGAGCAGTGAAAAGAGCTGAATACAGAGAGGGAGTTCATGAGGAAGGGATCTGCACAGTTTTATGAATTGTTCCAGACTAAATCACAAAAAATTACATTTCTGAGCAAATGTTAATAATATTGCCCATGTATTACCCAGGTTACTTGGCCCACTGCATTATTAGACCCTCTTCTCCATGTACTACACAGATGGTGATTTAGTAGGAAGCATCGGTGGTCTCTTTTTTAATAGTAAAACTTATGGCTACCAAAGATTTGCAGGATATAGCAACCCTTTTGCAGTACGTTACTATCGATATATTATGATAGACAAACCTTTCTGAAATCGGCCCAGACATACATCCCCGTGGAGCGGTGGAGAACTGGTATTCTAAGTTCCTCTAGTGCAGTAACCACCGTTGCCTGAGATTCTCTAAGACGTTCTTTATTGGTAGGAAAAAACACATTGTCCAACCAGTCTGTAAAGTACAATAAATGATGATTAAAGGGGTTGTCACTTTCATGGCCGGCTCCAGGTTTTTGTGGGCCCCGGGCGAAAGACTCTCAGTGGGCCCCATCCACACGTAGGCACTCAAATACATAGATACGTACACATACAGGCTTATGTACATATGTGGCGCCCTGGACTAGCCAGGTCGTCACAGGTATTACAACACAACACCTCCCACCCCGAGATAGGCACATCAGCCAGACACAAATCCTTGTTGCCTCCCTCCAGGGGCTGATGTCCACACCAGGTGGGGTGGAGCCAGGCGGTTGGCCGCACCCACTGAGGAGTTCACAGTCCTGGAGGCGGGAAAAGGAAGTTAGTTGAGGTGGGAGATCAGTTAGGGAAGTGGTAGGAGAGGACCAAAAACTGACCGTCTCTGGGTACGTGGCCCGGACACCGAGAGCAAGGTTGACAGACGGTGGTGGCCGTCTGCAGAAGAGGCAGATCGACGCGAAACCGTAGGACCGGGGTCGGGCGGTGGCTCGCCGGTAACGAACCGGGGAGCGAAGTGAAGCCAGCACAAACGGCAGGGCCTGCGGACCCCGACCAGGCTTGGAGTCGCCGTTAAACAGGTCAAATCTGTTAGTGACCGGAACCCCAGGGGTTTCCTAGCAGCCAAGACCCGATTGAAGGCAACCGTCCAAACAGCAAAAAGGGAAATACAGCTACCGCCACAGCTAGAGTTCCCAGGGCCAAAGCCTGCGGGCAAAAGGGCTCCTCCGGCACATATCCACGCTGGGGAGCAGGTTACCGGTGGGAAGCCATCAGGACCGAACACACACAAAAGGTGCAGGGAAAGGCAGCCACCACCAACCGTCCGGGAGAAGCCACAGTAGCCGGCTGCGGGACCCGTCCATCCAGCCGTTTGTTTTACCAGAGACTTTGCATCCATTTGTGGCTGAGTGAGTACTACCATGCCGACCGGCACCGCGCTGCGCAGTCCAAGCGACCCTGCACCCTGCCGAACCTGCCTCCCCGTCACACCTCACCGGGCCCCGGGACCACCAACCCCTACCCATGGAGGGGGAAAACAACATCCCAGCTGCTCCCTGCCATCGCTCCTGAGATCCCCGTCACCAGCAGCGGTGGTGACCACCTTCACCACAACCCGTGGGTGGCGTCACGGACTAAATCCCCAAACCAAACCATCCCCCTTTCACTCGCGGGCGAAGAGCGCCGCTCGAGTCCCCGGATCCGGCCCACCGCTCTTGCCACCGAGCAGCAGCAGCAGCGCCGGACCCGAGACAGTATTTTAAAGGAGTATGCAGCCCCCATATTCCTCCATATCGTGTTATGCAGCCCCCAAAGTCCTCCATATAGTATAATGCACCTAATATTCCTCCATATAATATAATGCACACCATATTGCTCCACATAATATAATGCAGCCTCATATTACTCCATATAGTGTTATGAAGCCCCCATATGCCTCCATATAGGTGTTTTGCAGCCCTTATATTCTTCCAAATAGTATTATGTAGCCCCCATATAGTACTATGCAGCCCCCATATAGTACTATGCAGCCACCATATGGTCTTATGTAGCCCCCTTATCAATTAATGCACCCTATAATAATTATCTGGCCACCATGACTAAATATTTACTTCTCATTCCCCCACTGCTCCAGTCTACTCAGCGTGTCCACTGCTCTGCCGCTCTGACAGCTCAGCACAGCAGGCGCGCAGTAGTGACGTCTTTGTGCTCTGCTGTGCTGAGCTGTCATAGCACTGTGGACACAGTGGGAGAATGATGAGAGAGGCAACGCGCCGCTCCCTCTCTCATCATTGCTTTCAATTGTATCGGCATCTGCGATTGAAAGTGCAATCCTCAGCGGGGTGCCAGTGGGAGGGGGGTCAGTGCCAACACGGCCCCATTGCAGTTGCGTGGCCTGCTGCCATTGGCGGTACACCACTAGCTCCCTGCCGACTGTGAGTGAGCTCCCCCGGCGGTCCAGGACCCCAGCACTTGCCCGGGATCGCCGGGTGCTGACGCCGGCCCTGGTCATTATATTTATATTTACAGGAAGTAAACTCGGGAGTACAGAACAGGAGAAAGAGTATGTATGAACGTGAGAGTAGTCAGACAAGCCGGGGTCAGGTACCAGGAGGACACGTAATGGCCATAATGGATTCCAGGAGTAAACAGAGGAGTAGTCAGGTCACGAACCTGGGTCAGAAATCCAGGAAGGCACGTATGAATACAGGGAGTAAACTAAGACGTGGTAAGGTAATGGTCTGAGGTCAAAATACCAGGAGGTCACTTTAAGAACAGGAAGCAGGCAGAGGGGAGCTAAACTACAGTCCAGGGTCAGGCAACACGGATCAAAACACAGGAATACAGGCTAACAGCACTTCTGACGATACCAGAATGTATGACTGGCAAGGTTCTGAGAGAGCATGACCAGTAAAGAAGCAGAGCAATTACCAAGGAGATGGAACCTGAGCAATCAGCACCTCCAAGAACAAGAATGGAAGCCAGCGCTATCAATTAACCTGCCAGGTGAGCTCAGGAAAACACAGCAGAGCATCTCCTAGTGCAAGATGCTCTGCACAGAGGAATTGTGACAATTCAGTTGTCAGAAATATTGCCATGAGGAACAACAGAGGGACTAGTAAAAAAACAAATGCTCCAGAATTATTTTTTTTAGGGAATACATGTATTGTGATGGAGTTCAGATTGTGAAATCAAATGACTAACCTCTGTCCCGGAGTAACTGATAGACCATATATTGGGTGATTCCCGAACATTGGTGGAAAGTTCCAAGCCGCGTTACGGAATTGACAACATGCTCATTCTCTGTATACAGCATCCCCACTCGGAGGCCGCTCATGCCAAAATCCTATAAATGGATTAGAAACATAAAACCCACTCAGTTATGGTTTTGTCGGAAATTTGGCGGCAAAACATGATTGCAATGTGATGCAGTGTTTTAACAGTTTTTTCTGTATTTGTATGAGATCCTTTGTGCTGAGTTATGACCACAGGCCACATGATAATTGTACTGAACTTTAATGTGGTTGTCAGTCAGCTGAGAGGAGCTCAAAAAGACAGATAAAAACAGTTACAAACTCCACTGTCAGAAAGAGCTCACTGACTGATTCTCAGTTCATTCATTCTGCAACTAGTAACGTGCAATAAAGCAAAAAAGCCAATGGTTGCAATATCTTTTACCTTGTGGATGGTTCAGTTCTTACCTTACTGAGCCCCCATATAAAGTGCGTTCTCTTAGGGTCTGGAAGACTGAATGCAAAAAAAAAATATTAAACAATAATAGTAGTAATATTAAAAAGTAAAAAGACTCTGAATTTGTCTCTCAGTTTTGGAGTAAAAAAAAAAGGGACAGTTTCCAGTCCATGTATGTTTACAAAATTTTAAGATAGTCCTGTCTTAAAGTATGAGCAGTGGGTTGGGGCTGGTTGGCTGTTAGGTTGATCCTATAATATCTGTCCTGAAGAACAATTCAAGATGTTGTAAATAATGTTTTTTTGGGGGAGGGGTTAGGTATAATTATCCCCCAGAATATATGTAATATCCCTTATTATCATTTATTGCTTCCTTCTCTCCAAAACATTATGCTGCTTCAAAGTCCGCTTTATGTTCCTTTAGAAGCTGCTTTCAACTGCTGCCCGGCAGAACTAATACACTATATTCACACAGAGTACAGGATTCTCTCTGGCTGAGCACAGTGGTTTAGGATACAGATAGGTTCAGACAGGGAGCGTCTCATACTCTGATGAATATACTGTAAGGATATTACCAGGCAGCAGTTGAAAGCCGCTTCTAAAAGAGCATGAAACATATACTCATTACTTATAACTTTAGAATTATACTGTCAAGGTGTCCATTATTCAGCCCAAACAGCTGTAAGCCATACAGGTATGGACTCCACTAGACCTCCGAAAGTGTCCTGTGATATCTGGTACCAAGATATATGTGGAACCCCTGAGTGTCAGGTGCCACAGGGTATTACATGTAACCCCGGATTCCAGGAAGACCAGTGCTGGTAAACACCACAACACACACAAAAACTATGCCCTTTTCCAGTCTAGGTAACAGGCTAGAGATGGACTTGACGGGTGGTCACCTATAGGCTGGGACGCATCCAATCCACTAGTCAAAAACCTGAGAGGAGGAGGGGCTGGTCAGTGGTGTGATGGGAGATGGACATCTTGCCAGACAGAAGTCTGTAGATGTGAAGTTAGTAAGACGTTCAGTCAGAAGTTAACGTGCTGACAGGAAAGTGAGGGGTGACTACTGAGTGAGAGGGAGTGCGGTTGCCAGGGAGAGTACGGAGCAAGTGCTCACTGGACCGAGCAACGACGGGGTACAGAGCCCTAGTTAAGGAAGACGCCTGATAATAATCTGCCCAGTGAGGGGACCATCAGTCAAGGATCTTGTTGCCGACATTACTGTCCGGGGCACAGCAGCAGAGAGGAAGCCTGGGAGGGGGGACAGATGTCCGACCCAAGAGAGGTTCAAGCTGCCTGGTATACGGGCCAGGACAGAGACCACCGGAGGGGACCTCGAAACGCTCCAAGCCACGTGGGCCCAACAGGGAGCCCACCGGGGGCCTACTAGCTACTACAGGTTGCATGGAGGTAAAGCTCGCCAGTTCACTGCACCGGCACTGGAGCAAAGGGAATACCGGATTGGTAAAGACCAGCACGAACCGAGTGGCAGCAACTCCAAACCCGTGAGTGAAACACAAGTTGTCTGTGTTGTCTGAGTTCTTCCTGCACCTTTGCGCCTATAGACTGCAGCCGCCTTTGTCCTCCCCTGGGGTCTGGCTCTGCTTGCGGAGAGCTGTCACACCTGGGCTGCCAATACCACCAGCCCCCAGCAGCAGTGAGAGACTTTGCAGCGGCGGCTTTCCCCATATAGCCGCATACCGCAAGTGGTCACGAAAAACATTTTATTTTTATTATTCCCTTGTACAAACCATCCTTTTAAGCGACTCCCAGGGTCACGGAAGCGGGCAACGGCCACCCAGTGAACTATCCTAGTAATATACAGCCCGGGACCGAGTACCCCAAAGCCCTGGGGTGCATTATATACAGTCAGGGCCAGAAATATTTGGACAGTGACACAAGTTTTGTTATTTTAGCTGTTTACAAAAACATGTTCAGAAATACAATTATATATATAATATGGGCTGAAAGTGCACACTCCCAGCTGCAATATGAGAGTTTTCACATCCAAATCGAATCATAGCTCTGTAATGCATAGCCTCCTCTTTTTCAAGGGACCAAAAGTAATTGGACAAGGAACTCTAAGGGCTGCAATTAACTCTGAAGGCGTCTCCCTCGTTAACCTGTAATCAATGAAGTAGTTAAAAGGTCTGGGGTTGATTACAGGTGTGTGGTTTTGCATTTGGAAGCTGTTGCTGTGACCAGACAACATGCGGTCTAAGGAACTCTCAATTGAGGTGAAGCAGAACATCATGAGGCTGAAAAAAAAGAAAAAATCCATCAGAGAGATAGCAGACATGCTTGGAGTAGCAAAATCAACAGTCGGGTACATTCTGAGAAAAAAGGAATTGACTGGTGAGCTTGGGAACTCAAAAAGGCCTGGGCGTCCACGGATGACAACAGTGGTGGATGATCGCCGCATACTTTCTTTGGTGAAGAAGAACCCGTTCACAACATCAACTGAAGTCCAGAACACTCTCAGTGAAGTAGGTGTATCTGTCTCTAAGTCAACAGTAAAGGGAAGACTCCATGAAAGTAAATACAAAGGGTTCACATCTAGATGCAAACCATTCATCAATTCCAAAAATAGACAGGCCAGAGTTAAATTTGCTGAAAAACACCTCATGAAGCCAGCTCAGTTCTGGAAAAGTATTCTATGGACAGATGAGACAAAGATCAACCTGTACCAGAATGATGGGAAGAAAAAAGTTTGGAGAAGAAAGGGAACGGCACATGATCCAAGGCACACCACATCCTCTGTAAAACATGGTGGAGGCAACGTGATGGCATGGGCATGCATGGCTTTCAATGGCACTGGGTCACTTGTGTTTATTGATGACATAACAGCAGACAAGAGTAGCCGGATGAATTCTGAAGTGTACCGGGATATACTTTCAGCCCAGATTCAGCCAAATGCCGCAAAGTTGATCGGACGGCTCTTCATAGTACAGATGGACAATGACCCCAAGCATACAGCCAAAGCTACCCAGGAGTTCATGAGTGCAAAAAAGTGGAACATTCTGCAATGGCCAAGTCAATCACCAGATCTTAACCCAATTGAGCATGCATTTCACTTGCTCAAATCCAGACTTAAGACAGAAAGACCCACAAACAAGCAAGACCTGAAGGCTGCGGCTGTAAAGGCCTGGCAAAGCATTAAGAAGGAGGAAACCCAGCGTTTGGTGATGTTCATGGGTTCCAGACTTAAGGCAGTGATTGCCTCCAAAGGATTCGCAACAAAATATTGAAAATAAAAATATTTTGTTTGGGTTTGGTTTATTTGTCCAATTACTTTTGACCTCCTAAAATGTGGAGTGTTTGTAAAGAAATGTGACAATTCCTCCAATTTCTATCAGATATTTTTGTTCAAACCTTCAAATTAAACGTTACAATCTGCACTTGAATTCTGTTGTAGAGGTTTCATTTCAAATCCAATGTGGTGGCATGCAGAGCCCAACTCGCGAAAATTGTGTCACTGTCCAAAGATTTCTGGACCTAACTGTAAGCTGTAGTAACCGGCGTTGCCCAGGATAGGAACTAAGTCACCCACTCTGCCACCTTCACTCTCGAAATCATATTAACTGACACAAAAGCTTCTTATACTAAGAATGCCCTTCGTTGCCTATAGCAACCAATCACAGCTCCTAATGACCTGTAGCAAAATAGAAGCAGCGCTGTGATTGGTTGCTATAGGCCACCTGATAAATATCCAGGCAAACTGTCAAAACAGACAACATATTGCCTCATAAAACCCCATACAATTAGTATACAGGTGAGGTCATGTGACTTAAGTCTGCCTCTACAACTGCGTTGGCTAAGTGTCGCGGGCGGGGAGGGGACGCTGCGCTCACCACGCTCGGGTCCGGCGCTGCTGCTACTGCTGCTCGGTGGCTCGAGCGGTGGGCCGGATCCGGGGACTCGAGCGGTGCTCCTCACCCGTGAGTGAAAAGGGAATAGTTTTTGGGGTTTGGGAAGTCGGTCCGTGACGCCACCAACGGTTTGTGGTGAGGTTGGGGACACCACCGCTGCTCTGGACGGGGATCCCGGGAGCGATGACAGGGAGCAGCCGAGATGTTTCTCTCCCCTCCGTGGGTAGGGGGTTTTGGTGGTCCCGGGGCCCGGTGATGGTGACTGAAAGGTGAATGGCGGGGTTTGGTGAGGTGCAGGGTCGCGGGGGCAGCGCGGTGCCAGACGGCACAGTGGTACTCACTCAGCCAATAACGTAGACGGAGTCCCTGGTAAAACAAACGGCTGGATGGACGGGTCCCGCAGGCGGCTGCGGTGGTCACTCCCGGTAGGTTGGCGGTGACTGTCTCTCCCTGCACCTGTGATGTGTTTTCGGCCTCGATGGCTTCCCACCGGTAGCCCGCTCCCCAGCGGTGTATTTGCCAGAGGAGCCCATTTTTACCCGCAGGCTCTGGCCCTGGGAACTCTAGCTGTGGCGGCAGCTGTATTTCCCTTCACGGTTGAGCGGTTGCCTTCAGTCGGGTCTTTGCTGCTGGGAAACCCGTCGCTGATGGATTTGACCGTTTTAACGGCGACTCCAAGCCTGGTCGGGGTCCGTAGGCCCTGACGAATGGTGCTGGCTTCTCTTCGCTCCCTGATTCGGTACCGGCGGGCAACCGCCCGTCCCTGGTCCTTACGGTTATGCGTCAATCGGCCTCTCCTGCAGACGGTCACCACCGTCTGCCAACCTTGCTCTTGGGTGCCCGGGCCACGTACCCGGACACGGTCATTCGCTCTTGCTCCTCCACTACCACTTCACTCCACTCCCTTTCCACTCTCTAACTGAACTCTACTCCTTTCCCGCCTCCAGGACTGTGAACTCCTCGGTGGGTGGGACCAACCGCCTGGCTCCACCCCACCTGGTGTGGACATCAGCCCCTGGAGGGAGGCAACAAGGATTTGCGTGTGTGACTGATGTGCCTAACCGGGGTGTGGGGTGTGTTGTTGCAGTACCTGTGACGTCCTGGCTTGTCCAGGGCGCTACATAAACGTCACCACCGAAATCGTATTACCTCACACATAAGTTGTCCTATACTAACAAGGTCTTTCGTTGCTTATAGCAACCAATCAAAGCTCTGTGACCTCTAACAAAATAGAAGCAGAGCTGTGATTGGTTGCTATAGACCACCAATATATTACCTCAAACAACCAAACAGTTTCTGTGTGTCTCTTTCTGTGTGTGTCTCTTTCTGTGTGTGTGTCTCTTTCTGTGTGTGTGTCTCTTTCTGTGTGTGTCTCTTTCTGTGTGTGTCTCTTTCTGTGTGTGTGTCCCTTTCTGTGTGTGTCTCTTTCTATGTATGCGTCTCTTTCTGTGTATGTGTCCCTTTCTATGTCTCTTTTTGTGTGTGTTTCTTAGTGTATGTCTCTTTCTGTGTGTGCGTCTCTTTTTGTCTGTGCGTCTCTATGTCTGTGTGTCTCTTCAGCGGAACACACACCCGCATACATCAGATCACACACACATACTGTACACAGATTCATACACACACACACACACACATACTTGAGATCGCGCATTCACACACACACACACATATGAGATCACACTCACATTCACCACATCCAGCAACATTGATTGCTTCTGACGGCATAAGTACGTGGGACGCTGTGCAATGGAGTGCCAGGACCTGCGGTGGAACGCATGGAGGACTCAGTGATGAAATGCATCATAGAGACAAGAGAGAAGAGAGTTCCCTGCTGGCTGGAAGCGAGTGGTATCATCGGATGTTGTGAGTGTGTACCCGTGCGCGATTGTATGTGCAATCTCATGAGTGTGTGTATGTGTATATGAGTGTGTGCGATCTGATGTGTGAGTGTTGGACAGAAGGTTGGGAGGACGGCATGCCACATACCTGCTGGGAGCGCCCGCCTAGGATCGCAGGAGGACTTGGGAGCCACGCAGATGTCCGGGGTCTTTTAAGTATGACGATCCTGGTAAGGGGGTCTGCGTTTTTTGGGGGGGTAAGCTTTCCCCCAACCATGTTTTCCCGAGAAAAAGCCCTCCCCCGAAAATAAGACGTAGCACTTTTATCAGGGCAAAGAAAAATATAAGACAGTGTCTTATTTTCGCGGAAACAAGGTACATACGTACATTCAGCTTTATATATTAGATTATTTTTGGACAGATAATTACCAACTAATTAATTAACAATTACCAACAGAGATAAAGTAAGAAACTGCAGCCTGGTACTTACTCCTGGAAGGAAAGGACACTGGTAAAGTCGACGTCCATGACTGACAGCATGTAAATTTCATCCACAATCACATGCAAGCTGTACCTGTAGACAAATAGGAATGAGAGCGTGTAACTGGATAAAACATCCTCTAAATTCTCCAGCTATGCACCAGTTTTATGCATTTGTATTATCGGGTTAAGTTTTGATAACGAAAAGACATCTTGAAAATAGCTGGTAGAAGGTGGCACTGTTTTGTTAGGGTTTTTTTTGCAGTAAAACTGAAAAGAGACGTACCACTTTGGTAGTTTAGGTGGCGCTCCTACTCCTTTATAGTTTGGCCTCCTGGCACCCTCAATAACATCTCTATTATTAACCCCCCCTGGCACCCTCCATAACATCTATATTATTAACCCCCTGGCAGCCTCCATACTGTCACAATTATTAAACCCTCTGGCACCCTCCATGCCACCTCCATTGTTAAACCCTCTGGCACCCTCCATGCCACCTCCATTGTTAAACCCCCTGGCACCCTCCATGCCACCTCCATTGTTAAACCCCCTGGCACCCTCCATGCCACCTCCATTGTTAAACCCCCTGGCACCCTCCATAACATCTCTATTATTAACCCCTTGGCACCCTCCATGCCAAACTCCATTGTTAAATCTCCTGGCACCCTTCATGCCACCTCCATTGTTAAACCCCCTGGCACCCTCCATAACACCTCCATTATTAAGCCCTCTGGCACCCTACATGCTACCTCCATTATTAAGCCCCATGACACCTTCCATGCCACCTCCATTATTAAGCCCCTGGCATCCTCCATGACACCTCTATTAAGCCCCCTGGCACCCTCCATAACACCTCCATTATTAATTCCCTAGCATCCTCCATGCCACCTCCATTATTAAGCCCCCTGGCACCATCCATCTCATCTCTATTATTAAGCCCCCTGGCACCCTCCATACTGTCTCAATTATTAAGCCTCCTGGCACCCTCCATGCCACCTCCATTATTAAGCCCCCTGGCACCATCCATCTCATCTCTATTATTAAGCCCCCTGGCACCCTCCATACTGTCTCAATTATTAAGCCTCCTGGCACCCTCCATGCTACCTCCATTTTTAAGCCCCGTGGCACCCTCCATAACACCTCCATTATTAAGCTCCATGGCACCTTCCATGCCACCTCCCTTATTAAGCCCCTGGCATCCTCCATGCCACCTCCATTTTTAAGCCCCTGGCATCCTCCATGCCACCTCCATTTTTAAGCCCCTGGCATCCTCGATGCCACCTCCATTATTAAGCCCCTGGCATCCTCCATGCCACCTCCATTATTAAGCCCCTGGCATCCTCCATGCCACCTCCATTATTAAGCCCCATGGCACCCTTCATTCATCTTGGATTTATTTTTCAGGCAATGAAAAGCACTGGCAGTATCATGGGCCCAAAAAAATCCCACTCAGATGATACAGTCTGAGATTCTGCATACTGGGTTTCTTCCCACTGCATAACTGAAGGCACAGGAGAGGCTCCAGGCTGCGCCCCGTGCTGCTGCGCGCATGTCCCAGGCCAACCATATGGCTCATACCTGCTGGCAAACTCGAGACATTCTTTGAGTAAATGGGGAGAGTAGACTTCTCCTAAGGGATTTTGAGGATTTATTAGAACTAATGCTTTGACTTTGATGCCCTAAAAAAAATAATATAAAGCACAAATTAATTTATAGTGAAGGGACACAGTTGTCACAGATTTCACATGTGGACCCAAAACCACCAAGTTACACCTCTACAATATTACGTACCACAAACTTGATCATTCCAATTTTATGGGATCGCTGGAGAAAACTTTGGGTTTTCTGTCAGTTCAATAGACAATTAATTGAGCGGAGGTCGAGCATGGGCACCTCCGCTCCATTTAAGAACCCTTTTCTTAGTATTTAAAGCTCTTTTTCGGGGTCCCAGAGGTCAGAACCCAAGTGATCAATAAGTTCTGCCCTAAGATTTTGGGAATAACCTTTTAACTTAACATTTCACCTGCTGTTTTGCTTTCTCCATCCCCTCTTCTAACTTCTCTATCGTTAATGAGAAGGAAAGACTGTGATCTTCTGTTACCTTTAAGAGAAAATAGAATAGTATTTAGTTTTTATGGGGGGAGGCAGCAGAGCACAAGGGCATAAGTGTCACCACAAAGAATGGCTGCATGTGTATTTCAATATGTATGACATGTATTTTAATGAGATTTGGTTTTCTCTGCTGTTCCCTACATACAAATGTGGCACCCCTGACCTGGTCAGGTACCACAGAGTACTGCACCCATGCTGGGACAGTGCTTCCAGGTAACTCCAAAAGGCCAGAATGAGGTGTGTACACACAGACACATAGTGACCAGGTCTCTCACACCATTAGAGGGGACCCTTGGGTAGGCTCTGGAAGGGGTTAACTTTCAATTCTCAGCAAGGGGTGCAGGGGAGGGGCTGGAAGCTAGATGCAGTGGCAGACAGGAAAAGAAGGAGGAGCAAGCCAGTCTGGAGGAGTGTACAGAAGTTGCTGAGAGGAGCAGACGTACAGCCACGCTAGTCAGACCCTGCAGGTGTGCTAGCTGTTAGCGGGGGAGTACAGTGACCAGAAAGTCAGCCTGAAAGACACCTGAAGAGAGGCAGTCGAGTACGGGGATTGCTGGTAACTACGCACGCACAGGGAACATGTCCCTAGAGCGAGACATCAATTTACTGATCTGCTAAACCTGCCGTTGAGGGGACTAGAGGTTCCTCACCAAAGACAAAGAGCTCGAGCCTCATCAGCAACAGGGGGACCCATAAGGAGATAGGGCCAGAAGCCATCTCACCTGGTCCATGCTGCTGGCAAATGGGCCAGAAAGGGAAGGAGAGGCAGTAGTAACTTTCCCTGGATGAATCCCACGATACTGCAAGTGAGCGGTCATCCCAAACAAAAGAAGTGCAAGGAAGGCGAGTTAATAGCTACCCTCAGAACGCCCTGCAGGAATTCCTGGTTCCACCTGGTATAATCTCAACATCGCCCGGGCATCTCACCAACCAACTAAAAGTGAGTAAACAAGTTGAAAGACATTTCTGGACTCTGTCTGAATTACTCTGTGACCTGTTGTACTACGCACTTGTGGCGTCCTGGACAAGCCAGGATGTCACAGAACAACACCTACACACCCCACACTCTTGGTCAGGCACACCAAAGTCAGACAAAAACCCTTGTTGCCTTCCTCCAGGGGCTGATGTCCACACCAGGGGGTGGGCCAGGCGGTTTGCCCTGCCCATCGAGGAGTTCACAGTCCTGGAGGCGGGAAAAGTAAGGCAGATAGAGTTTGGAGGTAAAAGTGGAAGGAGGAAAGTGGCAGTTAAGCAGCCTGAAGTTGGTCCGGGTGTGTGTAGGAGTCGCCGTGAATTTGCCAAATCCGTTAGCGAAGGGAACCTCCTGGGTTTCCCAGCAGCCAAGTCCCGTCAGAAGGCAACCGTCCAACCGAGAGAGGGAAACACAGTCACCGCCAATGCTAAAGTTCCCAGGGCCAGAGCCTGCGGGCAAAAGGGGGCTCCTTCAGCACCCATCCAAGCTGGGGAGCGGGTTACCGGTGGGAACCCATTGGAACCGTTACACTACATAGGTGCAGGGAAAGGCAGTCACCATCAGCCTGCCGGGAGGAGAAACACCGCAGCCATCTGTGGGACCCGTCCATCCAGCCGTGTGTTTTACCGAGAACTGTATCCTCATCATTGGCTGAGTGAGTACCACCGTGCCGTGTAGCACAGCGCTGCCCCCGCCACCCTGCACCTCACCAGGCCCCATAACCCGCCTGCCATCCATCCCTACCCCATCACCGGGCCCCGGGACAACCAACCCCCTACCCACGGAGGGGAGAACTAACATCCAGGCTGCTCCCTGTCATCGCTCCCGGGATCCCCGTCCAGAGCAGCGGTGGTGTCACCAATATCACCACAACCGTGGGTGGCATCACGGATAATAACCAAATCCCCACAATCCAATCCCCACCCTTTTCACTCACGGGCGAGGAGCGCCGCTCGAGTCCCCGGGATCCGGCCCACCGCTCGAGCCACCACCGAGCAGCAGCAGCCGAGCAGCAGCGGCCGGACCCGAGCAGTGGGAAAGCGCAGCGTCCCCTCCTCCGCCCGCGACAACTTGGCGTCACGAACAGGATCTTACCGCTCTGCCGTCTGGTAGAGGTGCGCCTTGTTACCGCCGCCTTGTGTCCGGCCGAAAATTTGGAGAAGCCGCCATCTTGGGCGCGAAAAATTCCCGCTCGAGCGTCTCCTCGAGTAGTGGAGGCGCGAAGGCCCAAAACCCCGCCCCTGTAGAGGAAGAGCCGGAAAGAAACTAAGGGGGACTGATGGCGTCTGGCCGCATGTAGCGCGCGGCTATAAAAGCAGGGACGCCAGGACTCTGCAACGCTACTGGGTTCCTGGAAGACCTCATTTCCAAGATGCACAGTCCGACTACCAACGATGACGCTCCCGCACCCGGCACGGCGACGTGGCTGAGGGACCAGACCGCCCCGCTGAGTAACCGTCTGCAAGCCCACATGCAGCTCCTCCTGGAGGAGTGGGAGACCGACATGGCGGACGTGGTGGCTGCTATGCGGAGATGCAAGGTGGAAGAGGATTTGGAGGAGCGGGTAAGAGACCCACGCCCCTGTATTCCCGAGGGATCGGCCACTGCGGCTGAGGAGCCCGGCCTGCACCCGCTCACCCTGCCTCACTCCCCGCTACCCGTGTTAGCTGCTGCCGCCCCGCCACTAGGCCCGCTACCTGTCCAACCGGTAGCGATACCCTGCCAACCCGCCCCGGCGGACCCGCCGGCTGCAGACACTCAGGACTCCCCTGAACCGCTCCTGTGGGAGCCGCTGGGACCGCAGCCCCTTAACGAAAATGTGCCAGAAGTCCCGGCAGTGATTGCGCCAGCCCCCGAGCCCGGGACTGTGGCATGGATGAAGGCCCGAGTGATGGAGTTCCACCAACGCCAGCAAAGTCAGATATACCTCATGATGGAGCAGTGGACCAATAAAGTGGAAACGCTGGTTGCAACTGCCCCAATGTATGGGAGGGGAGTAGATATGACAGAGCCGATGGGTAGCCCACGTCCCCATGTCCGACCAGGACCGGCCACTGCGGCTGGGGGGCCCGGCCCTATCTCGGCCCTCGTATCATCCCTACCACTATTCTTGGGGCGCCTCAGCGTTAGCCAACCTGACCTACTGCCCCACGCTACCGCGGAAGAATCTGATGTGCTGGATACTGGGAGCCAGGAGGCTGCGGCAGCTGGTGGCAACCCGCCTGACGCAGAGACAAGTGATAGTGACTCCAGCTCTGGTGCTGAGCCCACCCCTGAAAGTGAGGAGGCAAGTGAGCGTCTCCGCTACGTGGGAGAACCGGTGGTTTATTACACCCCGCGCAATGGTGGAAATGGATACCGGGCACCCCTTTCACAGCAGGCCTGTCACTGCATTTTCGATACGCTGGTGGCGGAGCATGAAGCCGACGCAGAAGAATCGGAGTAAGCGCAGCGGAGTCCCGTTGCAGTGTCCCCGTTGGGACCACCAGCTATGTGTGTGTTAAAAGTACTGTTTAAAAGTTGAAAATGAATGATAAGAGTGATTAACCGAGCTTTACCTGATTGACCATCCGTGATTCAAACCGGTCGTTGCCGGCACCGTTGTCCCCGTGGGGACTGTTTTCATTCAAGTTTTGCGTAAGGGACTCCTTATGGACAAGCCTGAGAACTGGCAGGGCAACCACGAACTTGTGGCTTGTAAATAATTATGTTTGTGGCTTTCACCGTTGCCGCCTCCGGAGAGGCAGATTGGAGGAAGGGCCCGCAGTGGAGCAGGCTGGGGCCCAGCCACTACCAGAACCGGTGGCGATCCTCTGGGGGTTTCAGGGGTTCCCCGTGGACGTGGGTCCCCTGAAAAGGACAGAACCCGCTCGGGTAACTTGTGCTGGACTGGGGTCAAGGGGTGCTGCCTGTTTGCTTAGGGGCAGCATCAGGGCCAGGTTACTTGGGTGGGAGAGAGCGGAAGCCAACACCGTTAGCAACGTTTAAGTAAGAGTACCTCCCGATGTGGGAAGATGTTATTATATTTGTAATATGTTTACCGTTTTATCTTTTCCAGTTTGTGAAAATAAAACCGGTGATGGACGGGCAGCCCGCGGACGGTCTGCATTTTACTAAGGGGGAATGTGGTGCCCTGGACAAGCCAGGGTGTCACAGAACAACACCTACACACCCCACACTCTTGGTCAGGCACACCAAAGTCAGACAAAAACCCTTGTTGCCTTCCTCCAGGGGCTGATGTCCACACCAGGGGGTGGGCCAGGCGTTTGGCCCCGCCCATCGAGGACTTCACAGTCCTGGAGGCGGGAAAAGTAAGGCAGATAGAGTTTGGAGGTAAAAGTGGAAGGAGGAAAGTGGCAGTTAAGCAGCCTGAAGTTGGTCCGGGTGTGTGGCCCGGACGGATCAGCAAGGTTGGCGGACGGTGGTGACCGTCTGGAGGAGTGGCCTATTGGAGCTAACCGTAAGGACCGTGGATGGGCGGTGGCCCGGCGGTACCGGACCGGTACGCAAAGAGAAGCCAGCACCATCCGGCAGGGGCTTACGGACCCCGGCAAGGTTAGGAGTCGCCGTGAATTTGCCAAATCCGTTAGCGAAGGGAACCTCCTGTATTTCCCAGCAGCCAAGTCCCGTCAGAAGGCAACCGTCCAACCGAGAGAGGGAAACACAGTCACCGCCAAGGCTAAAGTTCCCAGGGCCAGAGCCTGCGGGCAAAAGGGGGCTCCTTCAGCAGCCATCCAAGCTGGGGAGCGGGTTACCGGTGGGAACCCATTGGAACCGTTACACTACATAGGTGCAGGGAAAGGCAGTCACCATCAACCTGCCGGGAGGAGAAACACCGCAGCCGTCTGTGGGACCTGTCCATCCAGCCGTGTGTTTTACCAAGAACTGTGTCCTCATCATTGGCTGAGTGAGTACCACCGTGCCGTGCGGCACAGCGCTGCCCCCGCGACCCTGCACCTCGCCAGGCCCCATAACCCGCCTGCCATCCATCCCTACCCCATCACCGGGCCCCGGGACAACCAACCCCCTACCCACGGAGGGGAGAACTAACATCCAGGCTGCTCCCTGTCATCGCTCCCGGGATCCCCGTCCAGAGCAGCGGTGGTGTCACCAATATCACCACAACCGTGGGTGGCGTCACGGACAATAACCAAATCCCCACAATCCAATCCCCACCCTTTTCACTCACGGGCGAGGAGCGCCGCTCGAGTCCCCAGGATCCGGCCCACCGCTCGAGCCACCACCGAGCAGCAGCAGCCGCAGCAGCAGCGGCCGGACCCGAGCAGTGGGAGAGTGCAGCATCCCCTCCTCCGCCCGCGACACACTTACACCAGAGCCCCTGGGGCCAGCCTCACTCTCGGGAGGCTACACCATAGGACTGCATACACCATCAGCCCCAGACGCTCATTAAACTGCAGTGGCGGTCACCCCTCATCCTGACCGCAAAACCGAGAGTGGCGTCACGACTCCTATTAAAGTTAACTTGACATACCTGTGGCCAGAAGGGTCCCTACAGAGACGTCCCCGCAGTGTCCCGCAGGCAACCGCTGCAGCGCTGTAGTGGGCGACTCACAAACATTTGCCCACACTCCTTTACTCCTTTACCTAAGCTGATAATAAGGCTTGTGTGTGCGCCCCAGAAGGAGAAAGAGGGGAGCTTAGGTGTGCACCTAGAAGGAGAAAGGGAGGAGCTTAGGTGTTAGCGTGTCGGCGTGTGAGAGGAGTGTAATATGGAGACAGTCCTGGCTTGAGGTAACTGTTGAAACCCCTGAGGGACCTGCTGCAAATTACTAGGGTAGGGTATCAGTCCCTAGGTCACCTAGACTTTCAAAGTCAGTGGCAAACTGAGAGACTGCTTAGAGCCTCTTTCATAAGGAGCAGTAAATTTGCCCAGGAGTTCACCGGCATGGTTGAAACTTCTACAAGCAACAATAAGCTTTCCTATAAGATTCGAGTCACCTGCTCGTTGGAAGGGATCAAGGATCAAGAGTTTTTCTGTCTTGAAAATACCAGGATTTCAATATACCTTTTCCCAGGCAGGGAGATAGCAGCAGGAGGAATACACTACCACACAGCAGAGAAACTGAATTCTCATTGGGGCAGGTCAGACCACTATCCTAGTATATGCTGTATGCAAAGTTCCGGACTGTTTTCTGCAGAGCTTCAGTAAAAGGTAAAAGCTCCCTGTCCTGTCTCTGGCTTTATTATTCTCTGCTGTGCCATCCCTACCTAAACATCCCCAGGAACCAGCCCTAGATGGGGGGCGAGAGGACAACCCTCTGGCAGTGTGTATCACCACCTAACTCATGGGACCTCCAGCTGTGCCCGGCCATACCAAAGCCGAACATCCCAATTGACATCACAAACTGTTTATTTATTTATTTTTCTCTCCCTTTTCATATATTGTTTTTAACTCCCATCACAAAACCTGTTGCACGAGCCCGGTACGGCCACATCACCAATCGAATGACGTAACCCTCCATCGTGACATCAGAGGCCCTCTAGGAACGGCACATAAGGGTGAACCTATCTGTTATACAGGCACCAATGTGCTCCTTGGTTGTGGAAGTGTGGCGCCCCTGAGGCTCAGGTCGCCACGGGGTACTGCATCCCACTTGTGGTGTGGTGCTGATCATGGTTCTAAAGTAGGTTGGTACCGGTTTCGGTATCCAAAACCACATACACACATAGATTGCCCCTCCCCCACTGGGGACTGGGCTAGGGTCGGGTATAAAAGGGGTTTCCAACAGTGTGGCATTTACAGGATGCCATCAAAACAGGGACCTTAATCCACTAGCTTAGGACCTAGGTATGGGGAGGAGCAGCCACCAGGGGGAGTTAGGAGTCACACACACAGTTTACAAAATTTCAGGGAGTTCTCCAGCAGGAGTGACAGCGAGCAGACGTCTTTCCCGGTAGCTCCTGTGGGACATAGGAGTTTAACGGTCACTGAGGAGGATACCATGTCAGTTCCCCCAGGACCAGCGCTGTTCAGGGTGCAGCACTCTAGGGTGGAATTCCATGTTGCATCAACAGATTCTGCCGGATGGAAGAGTTCCATGCTTCTTCGACCACCCAAGTTTCCAGAGCCAAGCGGCATATAGGACTCCCGGGGCCTAGATCACGGTCAGACTCAAGGGGATCCCCGCTACTGACATAGAGAACAGTACTCTACCTAGTACAGAAGGGACTCTAAGTGCCTCAAGCCACAGGGACCCACACTAAAAAGCACAGTGAGGAAGGGTCCACAGACTACTGGACTGGTTCTGACCTCTCGTGTATTCGGGATTGACCTGAGTCCATCACGGCAGTGTCCAGTGTGACCGGGCTGGCAGCTGAAGTTGTGAGTAAACTACACCCTGAATCCGCAGAGATTGTGTTGGCTCGTCCTTACCGGCGCCGTTGCACAGCGCTTAGGCGCCAATGGCCATTAAAACCCTCATCATCCACCCAGAGCCCACTCCGCCTGTGGGGAGCGATACCATCCCGGCTGTCTTAACACCTGCCCCGGCGAGGAATCCTGCAGCGGCGGCTACTCCTGGCCGCATACCACAGGTGGCGTCACAACAAACTCTCCCAAACACCCCGCTTCCCCCACCATTTACTGTACGCCTCGGTACAACAGAATCGGGCAAGGCCACCCTGTGACGCTTGACCCGACCCGAAACAGCCTGGCGACGAGTAGGTTAACCACCTGCTCCGTGGGGCACTACGGAAGCAATAAAAATGGAGAAGCCTATGGATCTGAGTGACTTTGACAAGGTCCAATTTGAACATGATGAATGCTATGTCTTGGGATCAATTTGCAACATCAAGGAACAGTGTGTAGACAAATTCTACACAAATGGGCATTTCCATCCGGGATGAGATAGTTTTGGGTAGGATGTAAGTGTCTCCAAATGGCCAACACAGATATTGGTAAAGAATTCAGTAATATAATTCTTGCAGTCTTTAGTCACCACTAGGGGGAACTTTAATGAATAATCAATGTGCAATTAGACACTGAGCTCCCTCTAATGCAAGGCTGCAAATGGTCAGAATGTCTGTTCTAAGAATTTCGAAGAATGTATTGTAAAAGAAAAAGTTAAGAGTAGGCATTGACTCTATAGGTTATGTCGTTATCCAGCCCCTACACAATCGCGGGGGTAGATGTCCAAATGATCAGGTGTATGCAATAGAATATCAGACCTGGCTGTTCAGCGGGACGTATACAGGCTGTAAGCCAGAATATACTCCAGTGTACAGGGCTATCCTGGAATAGTAGGGTGTAGGAGTCAGTAATCCATCTGGAAAAGAGTAATGTGTCATGAAATTCCATCTTTTTATGTTATAGCACATACAAATGCATCTCAATAAATTAGAATATCATCAAAAAGAAAATTTATTTCAGTAATTCAATACAAAAAGTAAAAAACGCAAATATTATATAGAGTCATTACACACAGAGGGATCTATTTCATGTGTTTATTATATAGAGTCATTACACACAGAGGGATCTATTTCACATGTTTATTTCTGTTAATGTTGATGATTATGGCTTACAGCCAATGAAAACCCAAAAGTAATTATCTCAGAATATTAGAATTATTACCACAAAACACCTGCAAATGCTTCCTAAGCTTTAAAATGGTCCCTTAGTCTGGTTCAGTAGGCTATACAATCATGAGGAAGACTGATGACTTGACAGATGTTCAGAAGGAAATCATTCACACACCCCACAAGGAGGGTAAGCCAGAAAAGGTCATTGCTAAAGAAGTTGGCTCTTAACAGAGTGCTGTATTCAAGCATATTAATGAGGAGTTGAGTGGAAGGAAAAAGTGTGGTAGAAAAAGGTGCACAAGCAACCGGGATAACCGCAGCCTTGATAGGATTGTTAAGAAAAAGCCATTAAAAAATTTGGGGGAGATTCACAAGGAGTAGACGCTGCTGGAGTCAGTGCTTCAAGAGCCACCACACACAGACGTATCCAGGACATGGGCTACAACTGTCGCATTCCTTGTGTCAAGCCTCTCATGACCAATAGACAACGCCAGAAGCGTCTTATCTGGCCCAAGAAGGAAAAGAACTGGACTGTTCTCAGTGGTCCAAGGTGTTGTTTTCAGATGAAAGTAAATTTTGCATTTCATTTGGAAATCGCGGTCCCAGGGTCTGGAGGAAGAGTGGAGAGGCCACAATCCAAGCTGCTGAGGTCTAGTGTGAAGTCTCCACAATCAGGGATGGTTTGGGGAGCCATGTCATCTGCTGGTGTAGCTCCACTGTGTTTTATCAAGACCAAGATCAGCGCAGCCGTCTACCAGGACATTTTACAGCACTTCATGCTTCCCTCTGCCCACAAGCTTTTTGAAGATGGAAATTTCATTTCCAGCAGGACTTGGCCCCTGTCCACACTGCCAAAAGTACCAATACCTTGTTTACCAACCACAGTATCACTGCGCTTGATTGACCAGCAAACTCACCTGACCTAAACCCCATAGAGAATCTATGAGATACACCAGAGCCAACAATGCAGATGAGCTGAAGGCGGCTATCAAAGCAACCTGGGCTTCCATAACACCTCAGCAGTGCCACAGGCTGATCGCCTCCTGCCACATTGCCGCATTGATGCAGGAATTCATGCAAAAGGACACGACCAAGTATTGAGGCATTTACTGCACAGACTTTTCAGGAAGCGCCAACATTTCTGAGTGGAAAATATTTTTTTTAATTAGTCTTATATAATATTCTAATTTTCTGAGATAATGACTTTTGGGTTTTCAATGGCTGTAAGCCATAATCATCAACATAAACAGAAATAAACATGAGAAATAGATCCCTCTGTGTGTAATGACTCTATATAATATATAGAAGTAGATCCCTCTGTGTTTAATGACTCTATATAATACATAGGAATAGATCCCTCTGTGTGTAATGACTCTATATAATATATAGGAATAGATCCCTCTGTGTGTAATGACTCTATATAATATATAGGAATAGATCCCTCTGTGTGTAATTACTCTATATAATATATAGGAATAGATCCCTCTGTGTATAATGACTCTATATAATATATGTTTCCCTTTTTGTATTGAATTACTGTAATAAATTAACTTTTTGATGATAATCTAATTTATTGAGATGTACTTGTATACATAAACAGGTAGATGGACAGAAAGATAGATAAATATTATGATGGATAGATATCTGAAAAAACATAACTACTATAATACAACCCTATGTACAAGAATATAACTACTATAATACTGCTCCCTATGTATAAGAATATAACTACTATAATACTGCTCCCTATGTACAAGAATATAACTACTATAATACTGCTCCTATGTACAAGAATATAACTACTATAATACTGCTCCCTATGTACAAGACTATAACTACTATAATACTGCCCCTATGTACAAGAATATAACTACTATAATACTGCTCCTATGTACAAGAATATAACTACTATAATACTGCTCCTATGTACAAGAATATAACTACTATAATACTGCTCCTATGTACAAGAATATAACTACTATAATACTGCTCCCTATGTATAAGAATATAACTACTATAATACTGCTCCTATGTACAAGAATATAACTACTATAATACTGCTAATATGTACAAGAATATAACTACTATAATACTGCTCCTTATGTACAAGAATATAACTACTATAATACTGCCCCCTATGTACAAGAATATAACTACTATAATACTGCCCCTATGTACAAGAATATAACTACTATAATACTGCCCCTATGTACAAGAATATAACTACTATAATACTGCTCCCTATGTACAAGAATATAACTACTATAATACTGCTCCCTATGTACAAGAATATAACTACTATAATACTGCTCCTTATCTACATGAATATAACTACTAAAAATACTGCTCCCTATATACAAGAATATAACTACTATAATACTGCTCCTTATCTACATGAATATAACTACTATAATACTGCTCCCTATGTACAAGAATATAACTACTATAATACTGCCCCTATGTACAAGAATATAACTACTATAATACTGCTCCTATGTACAAGAATATAACTACTATAATACTGCCCCTATGTACAAGAATATAACTACTATAATACTGCTCCCTATGTATAAGAATATAACTACTATAATACTGCTCCTATGTACAAGAATATAACTACTATAATACTGCTAATATGTACAAGAATATAACTACTATAATACTGCTCCTTATGTACAAGAATATAACTACTATAATACTGCCCCCTATGTACAAGAATATAACTACTATAATACTGCCCCTATGTACAAGAATATAACTACTATAATACTGCCCCTATGTACAAGAATATAACTACTATAATACTGCTCCCTATGTACAAGAATATAACTACTATAATACTGCTCCTTATGTACAAGAATATAACTACTAAAAATACTGCTCCCTATGTACAAGAATATAACTACTATAATACTGCTCCCTATGTACAAGAATATAACTACTATAATACTGCTCCTTATCTACATGAATATAACTACTAAAAATACTGCTCCCTATATACAAGAATATAACTACTATAATACTGCTCCTTATCTACATGAATATAACTACTATAATACTGCTCCCTATGTACAAGAATATAACTACTATAATACTGCCCCTATGTACAAGAATATAACTACTATAATACTGCTCCTATGTACAAGAATATAACTACTATAATACTGCTCCCTATGTACAAGACTATAACTACTATAATACTGCCCCTATGTACAAGAATATAACTACTATAATACTGCTCCTATGTACAAGAATATAACTACTATAATACTGCCCCTATGTACGAGAATATAACTACTATAATACTGCTCCCTATGTATAAGAATATAACTACTATAATACTGCTCCTATGTACAAGAATATAACTACTATAATACTGCTAATATGTACAAGAATATAACTACTATAATACTGCTCCTTATGTACAAGAATATAACTACTATAATACTGCCCCCTATGTACAAGAATATAACTACTATAATACTGCCCCTATGTACAAGAATATAACTACTATAATACTGCCCCTATGTACAAGAATATAACTACTATAATACTGCTCCCTATGTACAAGAATATAACTACTATAATACTGCTCCTTATGTACAAGAATATAACTACTAAAAATACTGCTCCCTATGTACAAGAATATAACTACTATAATACTGCTCCCTATGTACAAGAATATAACTACTATAATACTGCTCCTTATCTACATGAATATAACTACTAAAAATACTGCTCCCTATATACAAGAATATAACTACTATAATACTGCTCCTTATCTACATGAATATAACTACTATAATACTGCTCCCTATGTACAAGAATATAACTACTATAATACTGCCCCTATGTACAAGAATATAACTACTATAATACTGCTCCCTATGTACAAGAATATAACTACTATAATACTGCTCCTATGTACAAGAATATAACTATGATAATACTCACCCTATGTACAAGAAAATAACTACTATAATACTGCCCCTATGTACAAGAATATAACTACTATAATACTGCTCCCTATGTACAAGAATATAACTACTATAATACTGGCCCCTATGTACAAGAATATAACTACTGTAATACTGCTCCCTATGTACAAGAATATAACTGTTATACTACTGCTTGTATATACCGTATATCATAGCAGATAGATAGTTGGATGGATGATTGTCCAGGAAACCGAGCAGAACAGACACATCTCCTTGTGTATACAGAATTTTTTTTTACTTAACAAATGGCAAAGGGAGAACTGTTCTTTTCTGGTCGTATTATTGCTAATTATTACTACCGGTAAGTAATTTATGAGCCCCCCAATACCCTAAAATATCTGTGATAATGAAGATGTTATGGCTGGAGTTATTTCCTTACCTCCTGGATCACAAATGACGGCAGAGAGGGCACACAGGATTGAGTTGCATCCGTTCATGATGACAATCTACATATAGGAGCAAAAAGTCACTAAAGAGTAAACCCAAATAAACGTCCTTTTACTAATAAATGGGTCACAGGGGGACGTGGCGCTAAACCAACACTATGACCTCTTCCACCCTGTGTTTGGTTGGGGTCTCAGAGGATGGATCGGCACCGATCATACTAAAGCGATGCCCTCGAATTCCACAATGTTTCCCATCTTGGAGAACCACCACCAGAGGAGAAACGAAAGGCTACGTCTAGGTGGGGGCTGGATTTGCACATAGCGTATCAGTTGTCATTACGGACGAGGGAGCTGTAGATTGCTTGATGTCAAAAACTCTCCTCAAACTATAATTTAGTCATTTGGTAGCACATTTATTACATTGCTTCATGTATGGAGGTGTTTTTGGTCTCTGTTGCTATTATTTGAGCACTAGGTGGCGGTATTTATTTAGAAACTGTACTTTATATATTAGTTCTTGTCTTGTATTGTACAGTGGCGGCAATGTATAGTATCATTAGTTAGGCAACTCTATGGAAGTCTTATGTGACCAATGTAGGGCACTATTATTTGGGCACCATACTGTATGGCACCATAGTGTACGCAGATATATTACACAGGTAGAGCACCAACAAAGGGTATGTATGTAAGGCTGTACTTAATTCTAATCTAAACACATCCTGTACAGAACAGTCCAGTGCTCTCTATGAGGGAGCCACTACCCTACTCCACCTAAAAATAAAAGGATTGTCCATGGGAAAATTCAATGTGTCGGGTTCCTCTCACCCCCAACATTATCTATCCAGGGAGAGACGGGAGGCCTCCATAAACATTAGACTGTAAACCAAGACCAGGTTTGGCCAACATTACACTAATGTGTATGGACTCATTCCTACACTATCTCTAGGAAGTCAGACGACGAAACGCGCGTCGGAAGGTGGCAGACAAATTATACAGACCCTTTATTAGGTATTTATTCTTCTCACATGTTATTTCCACTCTGTCAACTTTAATACTGTTTCTTGTGAATGGCACTTTTCTGAACCTATATTTATCTATATAACCATCACTCAAATATTTATTTATCAGAGTACAGGCTTTTCACTGAAATATATATATTCTATTTAGCATTATCTTAATATCTATGTACTCTTATTTGTTCACAATTTTAGGGATATTTATGCTTTTTACTACCTTCAGTGGTCTCCTATTAAATTCATTATTTTTTCACCTCTGCCCTAATTTGAGTGACCCTGTCCCTATAATCATTTTATCCCTGGTAATTATGAATTGTATTTAAAAAAATTATTTTAAAAAAATCTTTTAAAAATTTCCTTTCAATAAAATATATAATTTAAAAAAAATAAAAATTATTGTATGGTGTTTGTGATTCTCATGTATGGCTTTCAGTTTGCCGCTGATACATGAGATCTTTTTGAATCTATTAATGTGTATGGAGGCCTTAAAAGAGGTACTGTAGTAGTGTGGAATTGTGTATTATGATGAGCTCTTGGGCTGCAAAGGGCCCAGATATTGTTCTTGCGCAGGGCACTGTTCTGCCTATGTCCACCTGTTGGTATTAAGGCCCCGTCACACGCAACAACGTAGCTAACGATATATCACCGGGGTCACGGATTCCGTGACGCACATCCGGCATCGTTAGTGACGTCGTTGCGTGTGACACCAACGAGCGACCGTTAACGATGGAAAATACTCACCAAGTTGTCCATCGTTGACACATCGTTCATTTTCAAAAAATCGTTGATTGTTGAGGACGCAGGTTGTTCGTCGTTCCCGACGCAGCACACATCGCTATGTGTGACACCTCGGAAACGACGAACAACAGCTTACCTGCAGCCGCCGGCAACGAGGAAGGAAGGAGCTGGGCGGGATGTTACGGCCGCTCATCTCCGCCCCTCCGCTTCAATTGGGCGGTCGCTTAGTGACGCCGCTGTGATGCCGAACGAACCGCCCCCTTAGAAAGAAGACGGTTCGCCGGCCACAGCGACGTTGCTAGGCAGGTAAGTGCATGTGACGGCTCCGAACGATATTGTGCACCACGTGCAGCGATTTGCCCGTGACGCATAAACGATGGGGGCGGGTATGCACGCTAGAGATCTCGCTGCGGGGGACGGGGCCTTTAGCCTACAATGTCCTGACAGGCTGGAGTCCACTATTAGCCACGACCAGTAGGGCCACAATAAATTCATGGCCGTGCCCTGTGATTCCATTTTTAAACAGTTACATAGAATAAAGGTGGGAATTTCTTACATTATTTGGATTCAGTGGGACGGGAGAATGACAATAATCTGTAAGAAACCGCGCTGCTTCTTCCCGGAGGCTGTAACACACAGGAGAAGAATTATTGTAAACGTCACTATAAACACACAGCAAGATATAATAAAAAAATATTTACAATAGGTAAAAAATGATATCCCATCATTACAGAGCTTTATTACACACTGCGCATGTTTTTAAGAAAATCTCTTAAATCTAACGGTGTACTTAGTTTTTAAAGGGAACCTGTGGCCAGGATTTCCCAATATAAAATACGACCAGCACCTTTACTTTAAGCCCTTTTATACAATATTCTAGTATACTGTATGTACAGTCAGGGCCAGAAATATTTGGACAGTGACACAAGTTTTGTTATTTTAGCTGTTTACAAAAACATGTTCAGAAATACAATTATATATATAATATGGGCTGAAAGTGCACACTCCCAGCTGCAATATGAGAGTTTTCACATCCAAATCGGAGAAAGGGTTTAGGAATCATAGCTCTGTAATGCATAGCCTCCTCTTTTTCAAGGGACCAAAAGTAATTAGACAAGTGACTCTAAGGGCTGCAATTAACTCTGAAGGCGTCTCCCTCATTAACCTGTAATCAATGAAGTAGTTAAAAGGTCTGGGGTTGATTACAGGTGTCTGGTTTTGCATTTGGAAGCTGTTGCTGTGACCAGACAACATGCGGTCTAAGGAACTCTCAATTGAGGTGAAGCAGAACATCCTGAGGCTGAAAAAAAAGAAAAAATCCATCAGAGAGATAGCAGACATGCTTGGAGTAGCAAAATCAACAGTCGGGTACATTCTGAGAAAAAAGGAATTGACTGGTGAGCTTGGGAACTCAAAAAGTCCTGGGCGTCCACGGATGACAACAGTGGTGGATGATCGCCACATACTTTCTGTGGTGAAGAAGAACCCGTTCACAACATCAACTGAAGTCCAGAACACTCTCAGTGAAGTAGGTGTATCTGTCTCTATGTCAACAGTAAAGAGAAGACTCCATGAAAGTAAATACAAAGGGTTCACATCTAGATGCAAACCATTCATCAATTCCAAACATAGACAGGCCAGAGTTAAATTTGCTGAAAAACACCTCATGAAGCCAGCTCAGTTCTGGTAAAGTATTCTATGGACAGATGAGACAAAGATCAACCTGTACCAGAATGATGGGAAGAAAAATGTTTGGAGAAGAAAGGGAACGGCACATGATCCAAGGCACACCACATCCTCTGTAAAACATGGTGGAGGCAACGTGATGGCATGTGCATGCATGGCTTTCAATGGCACTGGGTCACTTGTGTTTATTGATGACATAACAGCAGACAAGAGTAGCCGGATGAATTCTGAAGTGTACCGGGATATACTTTCAGCCCAGATTCAGCCAAATGCCGCAAAGTTGATCGGACGGCGCTTCATAGTACAGATGGACAATGACCCCAAGTATACAGCCAAAGCTACCCAGGAGTTCATGAGTGCAAAAAAGTGGAACATTCTGCAATGGCCAAGTCAATCACTAGATCTTAACCCAATTGAGCATGCATTTCACTTGCTCAAATCCAGACTTAAGACGGAAAGACCCACAAACAAGCAAGACCTGAAGGCTGTGGCTGTAAAGGCCTGGCAAAGCATTAAGAAGGAGGAAACCCAGCGTTTGGTGATGTCCATGGGTTCCAGACTTAAGGCAGTGATTGCCTCCAAAGGATTCGCAACAAAATATTGAAAATAAAAATATTTTGTTTGGGTTTGGTTTATTTGTCCAATTACTTTTGACCTCCTAAAATGTGGAGTGTTTGTAAAGAAATGTGACAATTCCTACAATTTCTATCAGATATTTTTGTTCAAACCTTCAAATTAAACGTTACAATCTGCACTTGAATTCTGTTGTAGAGGTTTCATTTCAAATCCAATGTGGTGGCATGCAGATCCCAACTCGCGAAAATTGTGTCACTGGCCAAAGATTTCTGGACCTAACTGTATGTCCCCAATTCCATATGCAAGGCACAAAAAAGACCTTTTACTATAAACACTTATAGGGCGGTGTGGTCCGATGGGCGTCTCTGATTTTGAATCGGCGCCCCCTCCCTTCTTGCGGTCGCCGTCCTCCTTCCCTGCTTCATGTGTCACCCACACAGTGTCCTCCATCATGCTCTTGCGCAGGCGCACTTCTTTCTGCCTTGCCGAGGGCAGAGCAAAGTACTGTAATGCACATGCGCTGTACTGTAATGCGCATGCACTGGGAAAGGCCAAAAAACGCCGATGCCCTGTATGAAAAGCCAGCACAAAAGCACTGAGAGGTACGCATGCTCAAAAGGCTGATGGAGGACCCTGTGTGGATGATGTAGGATGTGTCATCCACACGAATCAGGGACAGAGGATGGCGATCGCAAAAGGGAAGATGTGTTGTATCAAGACTAGAGACGCCAATCAGACCATACCGTGCCCTCTGTGAGTATAATAAAAGGTGATCCTTTTTTGAAAGTGTTTCCTACCCTGTAGGGACACCTAAAATGCTTGTTTTAATATAAGGATCTTTCTGTCATCAGATACAAGAGAACTATTTACTCACATAGCAAGATCATATTGCAAAATCTGGTGACATATTTGCTTTCAGTCCCACATACATATTAGACTAAAGGGGGCTTTACACGCTGCGATATCGCTAATGATTTATCGTCGGGGTCACATCGTTAGTGACGCATATCCAGCGTCCTTAGCGACATCGCAGCGTGTGACACGTACGAGCGATGTTAAACGATCGCAAAACAGGCAAAAATCGTTGGTTTTGGAGAGGTCGTCCTAAAACCAAATATTCTTGCCTGTTTATTAGCGATGTTGTTCCTCGTTCCTGCAGCATTACACATCGCTATGTGTGACACCGCAGGAGCAACGAACATCTCCTTACCTCCGTCCACCGGCAATGCGGAAGGAAGGAGGTGGGCTGCATGTTATGTCCCGCTCATCTCCGCCCCTCCTCTGCTATTGGACGGCTGCCGTGTGGTGTCGCTATGACGCCGCATGAACCGCCCCCTTAGAAAGGAGGCGGATCGGCGGCCAGAGCGACGTCACTGACCAGGTATGTGCGTGTGACGCTGCTGTAGCGATAATGTTCGCTACGGCAGCGATCACACAATATCGCACGTACGGCGGGGGCAGGTGCTATCGCGCTCGACATCGCTAGCCGATGCTAGCGATGTCGCAGCGTGTAAAGCCCACTTAAGGGGCTCAAACACGAAGACCGTGGGCCGCATGTAGCCCTTGAAGCTGCTTCATGCGGCTCCCAAGCACCGTAGACCCCTTGATAATCACAGCCCACTCCAGGGATCGACATCAGTGCTGCATTTCAATTGAATATGCATCCTTGAACACACATTTAATTGAAAGGTATCTTGGCGCAGTGACCAGTTTTCAGCACTGCAATGCCAATTCCAGCCAGTAGCTGACGTCGGAACTGGTGTGGCGGTGTATGAAGTCATTGTCGTTCGGTTCCACCTAGACTCCTAGAGGCTGCAGGTATATTCTGTTTTATGGTAAGAAAGGTATTTGATTATAATGTATGTTGTAGACTATTGTAAATACTGTGTAATGTGTAATGTAGAGTACTGGCCCCTCGAGCTGTTTTAGGCGAGAGACGTAGTGTGAGGTGCCAGGAACACGGTAGTTAGAGGGTTAAGGATTGCTATAGTATTAATAATATAGGATAATAAGATAGGATAATAATACTGGACAGTTAAGTACTTTATATAGATAGGATGTCTTAGTTTAGTGCAACTAAGGAAACAAGTAGCAGGAGTGGGGAGTCAGTGGTAGTTAGTTAATAGGATAGGACAGGGACACAGGGAGAGCAGCAAAATAGTTACCAAGGAGATGGACACAATGAGGGAGAAGTGAACAGAGAAGGTATAGACACATTGGGAAGAGAGTTCAGTTAAGCGTCAGGAGCTGACGTGTACAGGCAGGGCCCAGACCTAGGGCCTGTCTAGGAAAGGAGGAATCCTCTCATGTGTCAAGATCTCACCCTGCGGACATGCTGTTGAGTGTCCTGAGAACAGTGAGACGTCGGGGTATAGCAAAACTGCCAGTGGATCTCTGAACTGGTTGGGAGCTGCAAAGATGTCCGAGGGCCCAAGTGAGATACGGCAGCAGCAAGGAAAGGTTTCGGGGAGAGGAAGTGCCCAGGGCATGTGCCAGCGAGATAGAAATCCCCCTCACCAAGAGAATAACAACAGCACGAGTGGTCCTAAGGGCCTGAAGTAAGTGTGATCTACAATAAAATGGTTCCTGTTTGTTTACAAGAGACTGGTTTGTGCTTTATGTCACCCTCCTTGTCTACGACGACGACCCAGCAAGTTAAGATGGAGGTACCACCAGACGTAATCATAAATGCTTCATGCCCCAATGGGAGTACCATACGAACTGCCGACCATCACCTGGCTCCCCTCTTCAACTACAAGAGGGGGAAAAGGATGGGGAACATTACAACAAGATGAGGACCAGGATGGGGCACATTAGTACAAGAGGTGGACCAGGATGGGAGACATTACTTCAAGATAGGGAGCAGGATGGGGCACATTACTACAAGAGGGGGACTTGGATGGGAAACATTACAACAAGATAAGGACCAGGATGGGGCACATTAGTACAAGAGAGGGACCAATATGGGGGACATTATTTCAAGATAAGGACCAGGATGAGGACATTACTACAAGAGGGGGAAAAGGAAGGGGCTCATTATTTCAAAATAGGGACCAGGATCGGGGACATTACTACAAGAGGGGGACAAGGATGGGGGACATTACTACAAGAGAGGGACAAGGATGGGGGACATTACTACAAGTTAGGGACCAGGATAGGCACATTACTAAAAGAGAGGGACCAGGATCGGGACATTACATCAAGAAGGCGCCCAGGATGTTCCCACATTAGTACAAAAAGGAAACCAGGATCAGGACATTACTACAATAATGGTATCAGAATGAGGCAAATTATTACAAGATAGGGACCACGATGAAGACATTACTACAAAATGAGGACCAGGATGGGGATATTACCACTAAATGAGGACCAGGATGGGGATATTACTACAAGATGTGGACCAGGATGAGGACATTATGGGGGACATAACTACAAGATAGGGACCAGGATAGGGACATCACTACAAGAGGAGGACAAGGAAGTGGGACATAACTACAAGATATTGACCAGAATTACTATATGGTGATTATTTTAAGAGAATATTACAGTATGGGGCCAATTGGGGGGAAAAATGTCTCCAAATGTAAAAATAAAGAATTAAAAAATATTTTGCCACTAATAATGTTGCTTTATGTATAAAATAAACAAAAAAGTGCACATTTATTATCGCCACATCCGTAACAAACCAAGCTATATAATGAATGAATGCCATTTAAAAAAAATAAAATAAAAAATGCTCTAAAAATATTATGAAAAAGGTTTAGGGAAAACAAATGTCACTTAGTTTTCAAAGAATGCAGCAGCCCAAATTTTTTTTTCTTTATGTGGCCCATATACCTCACTTAGATTATATAGGATCATTAATGAGAGGCCCACCAAGGGATTTCCCGGTCCACCTGTGGGCCAGTCACTTGTTTTTCATGTGTCCTAGAAAAGTATTCTGTTTCTGTATATTCACCCAATTTTAATGCATTTTATGAAAATGTACTTAATAAAATATGTTTAGACTGAATTCTATGGTACAGATAGTTTTGTGTTTTTGGATTTTATATATACAGTGTGGTTGATGCAGCTCATCTTACCTTTTGATGCCCGCTGGGTTATTATATTCCAACAGTTTTGGCTCCAGATAGTTCATATCAGGTCTCGTCAGCTGAGACATAAAAATAAGACAAGACGTAGTCACTTGCTCAGTCTAATGTAAGGTGTCATATCTGATAATACCATAATACCACTGGATCTTATTGATTACATTGCTTAGTACTGAGATTTCCTCCTCCCACATGAATGGTGTTGGTCAACGAGGTTGTCAACTTTGAGCAATAAATATAAATACTAAAAGTAGGTAAGTGACAATAACAAAACTTCCTTGTCTGAATACAAATCAATGCAGGGTTATACAGTAGTGAGTCCATTCACAGTATTGAAGACGGATACTCAAAATGTACAAGGCAAAATAGCAAGTAATGTGGAAGTTAAAGCCCTACATACAAGTGCAAAAGAGAGAGAATAATATTACATGAAGATTCACATAATGATAATAATGCTCAGTAGCATGAAGTACACTTTACCTATCAAAGAAAACACACCCGACGTACGTTTCGCACCAAAGCTTCCTTAGGGTGTACAATTAAGAAAAAGTGACACATTAAGTGCCACTCTTCAATATGGTTAATAGAATCCTGAATTTGCCCAGTCTGTTAATGCAGAATTAACTACAAGGGTATTTAAAAATGTACATATCAAACAGAAAAGAAATGTGAATAAGCTTCAAAGAATATACTAATATCAAAAAGTCTTTATTGATAAAACCAAATAACAAAACAAATCAACAAAGGGGCCACAGCAATAAAAAAGGCAACATAGACATCAGGAGAGGCTATAAAGAAGTAAATATAATGAACATTTTATATATTTATCAGTGGGGATTTTACATCTAATATATAAAGCTGAGTGTATGTATGTGTATGTGTGTGTCTGTGTCTGCACCGTCTCATTCAAACATGAAATTTTGCACAGGCACAGCATTTGACTCAGGGAACGTCATAGACTATGTTTTGAGGGGAAAATTTAACCCCGCGCTTTAGTTACTCTCCAAAAAACTGCTTACATTAAAGTTATGGATCTGGGAGCCACAGGTCATTAATGGAGGCTGTGATTGGTTGCTACGAAGGACATTTTCAGTATAAGAAGCTTATGTGTGAGGTAATATGATTTTGATAGAGATAGAGACACACACAGAGACACACAGAGAGACACACACACAGAGACAGACACACACAGAGACAAACACACAGAGACAAACACACACAGAGAGACAGACACACACACACGCAGAGAGACAGGCACACACAGAGACAGACACACACACACACACAGAGAAAGACAGATACAATCAGAGACAGACAGACACAGAGAGACAGACACACAGAGACAGACAGACACACAGAGACATTTACAAAGAGAGACCAACACACACAGAGACAGACATACACACACAGAGAAAGACACACATACACAGAGAGACTGACACACACACAGAGAGACAGACACACACACACACACACCACACACACACAGACCCACACAAACAGACATAGACAGACAGACAGAGAGACGCAGAGATAGACAGACACACAGAGACAGACAGACACAGACAGAGACAGACAGAGACAAACAGACACACACAGATACAGAGACATACAAAGACAGAGACCCAGACAGAGACACACAGAGAGACAGAGACACAGAGAGACACAGACACACAAAGACAGAGAGAGACACAGAGACACACAAAGAGGGAAACACAGAGAGAGAGAGAGGCAGACAGAAACAGAGAGGGAGACAGACAGAGAGGGAGGGTGGGAGAGAGGGAGAGGGAGAAAGACAGAGAGACAGTGTTACGGGGGGCTGTCTGATAATAACTGAAAGGAGTATCAGACAGTCAGGGTCCACCGTGCAAAGACTTTGCTGCAGACTATGGCAGAGTGCAATACCTCTGTTAACTCACAGAAGGATATAATAAGTAAGTAAAGCAATTCCTCCCTTACTTGGAGGGTGTGTGGAATGATCTCTGTTAATAATCACAGAGACAAAGGCAATGTGTGCGAAATGGCACCTACCTAGGTCCGCTCTTCTAGTGGTGCAAAAGAGACGAACAGCAGCGTAAGCCGCACAAAGCTCCTACCTGCGTTCGCTCCACTAGTGTGCGAGGACACGAACCACTAGATATGGCACCTGCCTAGGTCCGCTCTTCTAGTGGTGCAAAAGAGACGAACAGCAGCGTAAGCCGCACAAAGCTCCTACCTCTGTTCGCTCCCCTAGTGTGCGAGGATACGAACAACTGCCAGACGCAGTATAAGGAACGTTACCCTAGCGGCAACGTCCACCTACGAGTAGAATCACAAGGCCCAGCCAGACCATGTGCCTCAGGCACCTGCCTATGTCCGCTCCCCTAAGAGGTAAGGATACGGACAGCAGCCGAAGCTGTAAGGTATAAGAACGCTACCCTGCCGGTAGCGCTCACCTAGCATAGACAGAGGAATGCCTAGAGGAACACGCACAGAGCGTCTACTCATATGCATGAACCAAGAGGACTGAGCACCATGCGGCGTGTGTCAGGGTCTTATATAGACTCTGTGCCTCATCCAAGATGGAGGACACCAGAGCCAATCTGCTGCCAGAACGACAGGAGTGACGTCATGCTGGCCTATCACCGAGCAAGACGTCACAAGCACATGACCAGCGACCAATCGGCATAGAAGGTGTCAGAGACATGTGACCTCGTGTCAGCGATGATGTCACCCGCACATGTGCAATGGCTCCAAGATTGGACTTAGTCTCCGGCGCTCGCACATGTGCAGTAGCAAGAAATCTGGACTTAGTCTCCAGCGCTCGCACATGTGCAGTAGCAAGAAATCTGGACTTAGTCTCCAGTGCTCGCACATGTGCAGTAGCAAGAAATCTGGACTTAGTCTCCAGTGCTCGCAGCAACCGTAACAGTACCTCCCCCTCAAGGGCCCCCCTCCCGGCGACGCAGGTAATCGGCAACTAAGTCGGGAGCATGGACAGCCTCCTCAGGCTCCCAAGAGCGATGTTCCGGACCATAGCCCTCCCAATCTATCAAGAAGAACCTGCGCCCTCTAACCATCTTAGAACCAACTATGGCTCGTACCTCATAGCTAGAGCGAGAGGAATCAGAGGCAGGAGAGTGCACTTCACGAGCGTGAGGTAAAATAGCCGGCTTTAGCAGTGAGACATGGAATTTGTCATGAATCCTAAGATGGACAGGTAACTTCAATTGATAGACTACAGGATTTACCTGTCGAAGAACCTCATAAGGACCCAGGAAGCGAGGAGCAAATTTGACAGAGCTCACTCTAAGTCTCACGTGTTTTGCAGAGAGCCACACAAAGTCCCCTGGAGAAAAGACAGGAGCCGGGCGACGAAACCGATCGGACACCGTCTTCATACGGTCCTTAGCTGCTTGGATCGACTCTTGAGTCCGATCCCAAACCTCTCTGGCATTAGTTGCCCAGTCGGCCACAAGAGGAGGAGGTGCAGCAGCGGGAAACGGTACTGGTACCCTAGGGTGTTGCCCATTATTGAGTACGAACGGTGTCTGCCCAGTGGCCTCAGCCAGCGAATTGTTAAGGGCAAATTCTGCCCAGGGTAGGAGGGAGGACCAGTTATCGTGGTTCTCAGCAACAAAGTGTCGAAGGTATATAATCATAGATTGATTGGTACGTTCAACCAAACCATTAGTCTCCGGATGGTATGCCGAAGAGAGATTCAACTCAATTTGCAGAAGGCTACAAAGATCTCGCCAGAAACGGGAAGTAAATTGCGGGCCTCTATCACAAATGATACGATCTGGCATCCCGTGAAGCCTAAAGACATGCTTGAGGAATAGTTTGGCTAGTACCCTGGAAGATGGGATTCTCGATAACGGTACGAGATGAACCATCCGGGAGAAATGGTCCGTAATGACCCACACAAATCTATGTCCCTGTGAACATGGAAGATCACCCACAAAGTCCATGCCTACCACCTCCCATGGTCTATCTGGCACTGGTAAAGGATGCAAGAGCCCAGCCGGTCTCTGCCGTAATGGACAGTTGCGAGCACACGAGTAGCAGGAACCGACATATCTCTTGACGTGGCTGGCTAAGTGTGGCCACCAATACCACCTCTCCAGTAACTCTCGTGTCCGCCTAATACCAAAATGCCCACCCACCTTTGAGGTGTGGGCCCATGACAGTATATCATTCTGTCGATCAGGCGGAACAAAGGTCTTGCCCGGTGGGATTTGGTCTAACGTCACAGGGGAGAGCGTATGAAAAACCCTGGAGGGAAGGATAAGACGAGGTTCGTCAATCTCTTCCTGGGTAGAAAGCATAGAGCGAGACAGGGCGTCTGCCTTGTTATTCTTACTCCCAGACAGATAGTTGATGGAGAAGTGAAAGCGGGAGAAAAACAAGGACCAGCGGGCTTGGCGAGGATTCAGACGCTGAGCGGTTTGTAAGTACGTCAGATTCTTATGGTCTGTATAGACCTGGAAAGGATGTTTCGCTCCTTCCAGCAAGTGACGCCACTCCTCCAAGGCTAATCTCAAGGCGAGCAGTTCCCTATCCCCAATGGTATAGTTTCTCTCTGCCGGTGAAAAGGTTTTAGCAAAGAAGAAACACGGCCTTTTTCTACCTGCACCGTTCTTTTGATACAAGACCGCACCAGCACCCACTGAAGAGGCATCAACCTCTAAGAGGAAGGGCTTATTCTCATCGGGTCTTTGAAGAACGGGAGCAGTTGAAAAGTGT